>NC_056730.1:1079675581-1079765581 GCF_019279795.1 Protopterus annectens | reverse complement strand
AGGCATTATACAATGCCATTATTTAAGAAAAGTAATTGTTTCTTTTCTTAAATAATGTCATAGTATAATAGCAATAACCCACTTTTGGGTGTGGGTAATGCAGGATTTAACCACAGTTGTCTTTGTTTGGTCCCGAGGGCGAACGCCAACCGTTGTTTTAATCCTGCATTACCCGCACCCAGGCGTGGGTTATTGCTATACTAACCTAGATAACTGTAAATACACTCCATATAATATAGTCAAGAAAGTTATCATTTTTTACATTAAAGCTATGTAAATCCATGCAAGTTCATGATGAACACAGTATGAAGGCATTATTTAAGGAATGATAGCAGCAGACATTAAAAATAATCTTGACAGTGTGAGTCCAGGGGAAGAAATGGCTACAATGATGGAGTAAAAAGTGTAGCCACAACTAAAGGGATGTGATGGAGTTACTAAAAAATGAAATTAACTAAATGTTTATAAACTGCAAGAGGGCTGGTGAATATTTAGAATGACTTTTGGCATTTTGACTGGATTTGTGGCTAGATATGCATGATGTTTGAAAGCAGGTGAAGCAGCAGTACTGAGGTTTTCATAATCAGCAAGTCACCTTTATACAAGTCAAGCAGCAGGCTGGTGAAATTCAAGACAAAGTGATGGAGTCTGTTGGGTGGTCAGAATATGTAGATCAGCATTTGGATTCTATGGGAGACAAGATTTGTAGAAAAAAGTCTGAGATTACAGGGAGTAATTGACTTGCTGGAATTTATCAAAACTAAGATGGCTCAATGGACAGGATGTACAAAGATCTTGCTGGGTGCCAAAAAATGAGTTGTCTGCTGCTGACTCCTAATGATAGGAAATATAAGTAGTCTAGAGTTGTTTTGGCTCAGTTTGTGACATGATATAAAAATGAACAAGTCACACGACAATTCTGGAAACTAGAAACATTAACTACTGTGCCTAAAATATTTGTGCATTTAGACCATGACTATTCACTGCCAGTATTTCAACAGAATCTGCAGTTTGCTGAAGGATTTTACGGAATGCAAATGACAGGAATTAAAATTTAGGTTGACTTGTCCTGCTGTACTGAAGGCATTTTTGATTGCTGGGATATTAACACTTACAAACACAGAAGAGGTAATGGGTAAACTAAGAGAATTACCTAAACATTTGTCATATACGGGACCATTGAGATAGACTATATAACTACTACTAACCAGGAAAATCCATGAGTTCCATGGAAATGGAAGATGAGTGAACAGATGAACATGAGCTGAATGGAAAAGGAAGGTTTTATGTGTATTGTAGCAGGAGTAACACAGTTTGAGCAGATGTGTGTTGAAATCTAAAGAAGTGGACATGTTTGTAAGTTGAGGGCTACTATAAAATGAAAGATGTTTTAGAAGGGTATGTTGATCATAATAGCACTTATTTTTATTGGGCATATGAGACTGACATAATTCATACATGCCTTGCTTAAAGGTTTCAGGGAAATTCTTTCATGATACTTGCAGGATGAGAAAAGCAAAGGAGTGTATGAATCACTGAAAGCATGACGGTGTCTATTGCATATTAACATTCAAAATTACAAATGCTATTATTAATATTTATTGCAGAAATGGAAAGTAAGCCTTAACATACATTAAATATATTGTTTGGAATGTTGTGATCACAGATACATGTCAACAATTAAAATAATTAAATGTATGTTTATTGTATATAAAGAACAAATGGAACTTAATTCTATTGTTTTTAGTTAAGCTGATAAATTCAATTATTGTTTACTGCTTTGGGTTACAGTAGCCATTTTAATAGTCTGAATGATTCCAACATACCCTACTGTTTTAAATATCCCAATGTAGATTTGGGCTGCTAATTAAAATAATTATATTTGAGATATTATGAAAAAGGTGATAACATTTAAATATTTCTTAAATGAGCATAGTTATGCTATTTACTTGAAATGTCTCTGCTGGCAACATCATCTACATTATAAATAAGCAAATAGCAATTTTTTACTGTGCAGGAAGAGTTGTATATAGAATTTAAAAAGTTCATATATTAATAACAGTTATACCTATGTCCATTAACATTAATTTGTCATGGCACCATGGGATTTATTTTTATTTGATCTGTTTTTTACTGGGCTGTATTTTATGAGCTAATCATTGTCTTTTTTCTTTGACATATCTGATTGTTTTCCATTTCATTGAATTATTTATACACTTAGCATAGTTTTTGATTTAGCTTAAGACTATGAAGTTGTTACATCTATACATACTGTACTTACTTTATGATTGTTGATGCAACAGGCAATAAAGGCCCATGTGATTCCTGAAAATGGTCCTTGAACCACTGTACCTACCTGATTAGCAGATGTAAAAATAAAACAAAATTTATTTTATTTTACATTTGTTAACCGGGTTAGTCCAGCTGAGTGTTTGGTTCGTTTTTAGTGGAGACCCGGGGAGAAAAGCTCTGCAGTGCATTTTTAAATTTTACTTACAAACAGTTAAGAAATTGTCATTTGCAACTAAACAAGCAGTTAAAGAGATAACATTTACAAAACTTCAAAACATGTTTAGAACATTAACAATAAATCATACAGAAAACAGTTGGGTACAATGTCATGAAAGTCATAAAGCATTCATAATTCCTGTTTGGTTATATACAGCATATGTACAAAATGAATAGCATGGGGATAAAGCGGTTAAACATTTTGACAGACGGGTAGAAGTTTATTACGATAGACAGCGGAAGATGAGGAAAAAGAGGGAGAGGAAATAGAAGGGAAGAGTATAGTGGGAGAACAGGGAAGTGAGAATGAGAGGACTGATAGAGGGGGAGGTATTAGAAGCTAGGGGAGGGTAGTTTCAAGGAGGATGACTACAGTGGCAGGACCAATTGTTTGTTAGGTATCTCCGAGTGGCTAGCTTGAAATGCTTGGTATGGTCAAGGGACCTAATTTCTTGGGGTAATTAAAATAAAATAATAATAATAATAAATAAGACAGAATTATGCCTTGTTAAACATGAATGGATAAGAGCACTCTTTATAATATCCCAAATATTTTTATATATCTTGGGAGTCTCAAATCTGGGGGGGTCTATATTTCCAAAGTGATGATGAGCCATATGTTTCAGTTCACAGAAACAGGCTGCAAGCTATAACATTTTTTGAACTGAAATAATAAATAAAAGGACACACCTGATGCAAGGAGCAGAATTATTTAACAATTAATTTTTGCTGAGTTGGAGCAATCTTGAACTGTCAGATAGGTATTGATATGTAAATGCCATTTGATTAATATTAATATAGGGGAATTTCCATAATGTGCATGTCCTTCACCTTTACATTTGGGCAACAAATATTGTTGCATTTCCTTTTTTAAAGTGAACTGTAATTATGAACCACCTGTTAAATGATGATCAAACTTATACTTGCATCATAAAAACAGCCTGCAAAATTGTTGGCAGAAGAATGCTTAACTAAACTCAAGTAGGTCAAAGCAGTCCGATATGTTTTGAATGTTTCAGATCTGGAAACATTTACACTGCCACAATAGCAATAACTCATTTTTGTAATTTCACTGATAAAGTTACAAGATATAAATAGGTACTCAATTCATGTAATTAGTGGGAGGATACCTAGCTGATGCTAGTGGCATATTTATTTTAGTAAGTTATTAATTAAAAAATGAAGCAATTGTGAAACAATCCTTTTCATGTAAATGAATAGTTGGTAAAATGGGAAAAATGTTATTTCTTACCATTTATAGGAAGTAAGCTATGGAACAAAGGTGTCAGTTCCTTTATATTCATTAACAGTTGATTTGAAATATAAATATTGGCGGCTTGGGGTTGTAGTATATGTGTGCAAGTCTGTGCCCATTTATTATTAATGCATAGAGTATATAATAAATGTGTTATTTGAATTTTGCTTACTTCTATACTGATGGCAGATTGAGGTGATTTCCTTTTAAAACTGAAATGTAGTTACACAACATGTATACAATCATATTTATACTTGTTTTGTGAAGAATCTTAATTCCAAATGTGTCCTATTCACAATGGCATCATTATCTAGTTACTATTTTTGATCCTATGACATGTAGAGATTGTAAAAGTATAATGTAGACTGGAATTATAATTACACTTCTTATGGCTCAGTATTTTAGTGATCTGGGTTGTTATTTACTTATCTAATTTGTAACAAAGAAATGGATACATCTTATGAGAAAACTTTCTAGAGAAAGGGGTATATTATGGGGATTTCAAAGAACTGAAGATGTCTGTGATACATAAGGAAATTATTATTGACTAGTATCATATTGTATAGTCTCAGATCACAGACTAGTTTTTACAAAAGATTTATTTAAAACAGATAGACAGAGAGAGAGAGATGTCTGGCTACTTTGTGATTAGACTGAATTTAATTATTTTTTATATATGTTCCCTTGGGCAGTTTAAAAATGAGACTACCCATGTCTAAATTCAGAGAGGGAAGATACTTGGGAATATCGTGGTATGTGGCATACAATTGGACAGAACACTTTGAAATAATGTCTATGCCAGCCATGTTTATTGAAATAAGAAGTCATAATAAAGAAGTATGCTGTACTGAATTAGAAGTTTATTATTTGGAGTTGGCAGCCTTCCTGGAATAACACAAATGGTATATCTTATTATATATGCCATAATCCCTGTTGGCTGTACTGAAAGGTGAATTTTGCTGAATACTGAAATGAAGCTAGGTATATTATGGGCTGGGAGGATGAATGGTTTTAAAAAAGTGAACCAATGTATGTTCTTAGTACAATGCACGCTGTTTTTATGAATCTCATATTCTGTGTGTTTTCCTTCACTGGGGTGTGTGGGAGTTAGGCAATTACTCAGAGAGATTAATGAGGGCTATAAAAGTTAGTGGTCTATAGGAGGCTATTAATGGGTATGGAAACAGAATAAGACTTCATTCTAAATGGGGATAAGTAGAGCTGTATAGTTAGATGTATGAAGGATGAACATTAAATGAGAGGGTGGTGAGGGAAACAAGGAAGTGCTTTTCAGCATTATTTTGTCTTAGGGTAACAGATCAGGCATGACTGCCTGTATGCTGCCAGTGGATGTATTAGAAAGTGAGAAATAAGAACTGACTTTACACAAGTGATTTATACACACGGATTAACATTACAAATAGAGTTAAGGTGGATGGTGGGTATGGGAAAAGAATCCAGACAGGTGACTGGAATTATAGAGTAACTGATTCATCTGGAATGGGAAAACACATCAAGTTTGGGGATATCAGGGTTGCATTTCTGTGGTTTGCTTGTCCTCTAGTGATAGTGAGTTCTGGCATGTAATGAAGCAGATAACCGCTGAGGGTGTAGTGATTAGGATGAGAATCAGCACTTCAGAATCAGAGGTCATCGTTCTCTCCCACAAAAGAGGGGACTGCTCTTTGTACATGAAGTGGGGCAGCTACCTGAATGTAGGAGTTTATGTATTGTTCAGAAGTGAGGGTACAGGGGGATTGAGAGGCTGACCAGTGGATAGGTACACCTTTGGCAGTACTGCGGATATTGTACTGGACTGGGCTGTGGTGTTGAAGTAGAGGCTGAGTCATAGCATGAAGTTCTCAGTTCATGAGCCCATATTCACTTATGGTCATGAGCTTTGGGTAGTGACTGAAAGGATGAAATAATGGATACAAGTGGTAAGAAGATGGGTCCTTTGTAGGAGCACTGGGCTCACTGTCCAGGACAGAGGGAGAAGATTTACAATCTAGGAGGACCTTAGATACAGCCAGTGCTCCTTGGGATTGACAGAAACCAACAGAGGTGGTTTGGGCATCTAATGAGGATGCATCCTGGTTGCCTCCTGCAAAAGCTATACCAGGCACAATCCACTGAGAAGAGAAAGGTCCAGGACACACCGAAGACACTACATCTTTCAGATGGCATGGGAGCACCAACACATTACTCAAAATGAGCTGAAGAGTGTTGCTGTAAATAAGGAAGTCTGGTCTGCACTACTCTGCTCGCTACCACTAAGACCCTCACTTGGATAAGTGATTTAGAAAATGGATGGATTAATGGATAGATGGGTAAATGGACAGTTGGACTGATGGGAAGACAGAAGACTGATTTGTGGAAGAATGGATAATTTACTGCTTATAGAGTAATTTCTTTGTTTTGAATAAAGATGCTTCCATCTCAGTTAAGTAATAAAGAATAACGTTTAAACACTCTATATCATGACATTATTTTCCAAGCTTATGGTTAAAGATATTAAAAGACAAGACCCTAAGGCTGGATGAAATGTTTTCTATGGAGGCTGTATACAGTATATATGCCTTGTAATAGGGAAGACTAAAGCAATGTTAAGATTATGTATGCTAAACTTGGAACTATGTTGTTACCTAGATGAATACAATGTAAACATACCTGTAGAATGGATCTTATCAGGATAAGATCTGTCTCTCTCTCTGTCTATATATATATATATATATATATATATATATATATATATATATATATATATATATATATATAAAATAATTCATTGTATTTCAGTCTTGTGGGGAGCACATTTTGGATTTTGATGGCATTATGTCTAAACTATTTAATCTTTCTTTAATTCAAATGCAATTTCTATTATTGCTGCACTGCAGTTTTAAAGCAGCTATACAAACAGTCCTACAAGAAACTGTTAAGTGATTTATAAATTAAAACAATATTCTCTCTTGGATTACTAGCATTCAGAGAAAAAGAGTTTTAATTTGTTTGAACTGTTTCTGCAAAGTTTGCCTGAATGCAACCAAACTTGCAAACCAAAATTGTTAAAAGTATGACCGATAGGGATTTTTCTCTAAGGAGAGGCTTCAACAACCAGAGCCCTGCACTCCCTACTTAATATAACAAACTCTGAGGTTGTTCCACATGGAAAGTGGTGCAGTGACTTCAGAGAGAACTGGAGCTGCACAACTGGTAATAAGTTTATTATTAGCTTGGATTAACATTTATAACTATCAAATAAGAATTGCTCAGATGCATTTCAAGTACATAATAGAAAATGAATTTAAATAAAGGCACATGTTCATTTAATTTTTAACATTCGAATTATTCAAACTGCAAACAAGGCACGAGGTCTGACACAATGCCACCTAAGGTTCTTAAGTTAACTTTTGGGGCAGGTCTTCGATAAATCTTTAAATGAAGGAATTGCACCAAATAAATAGAATAATACTGAGGTGGTACATTTATCTGATAAATGAAGTAAAAGAGAATCACTCAATTACAGGTAAGTCATTCTAACCTCAGTTGTCTGTATAGTGATAGACAGAATCTTGAACAGGTGGTTGGAGAACCTTCTGGAAGAAAATTACCTAGAACATGAAATAAGCAATCTACTTGGTATTGTTTTTATACATTTCTGCATAGCATTTTTATCCCGATTCATGAAAAACTGATGAAATAGTTGGCAAATATGTGGGTTGGTCAGTAAAGTGTCTGGATGACTAACAGTGAGATTGGAAAGTAGAATTCAGAGGACAATAATAATGGGTGTGTTGTGTTGCATCAGCAGAGTCTGAAGTAGTATATCTAAGAGACTAGCTCTGAGTTTAGTCAATTTTAGTATTTATATGTTCATAGGTTCATAGGTAGGTACTAGGCTACTGGCCCTAGGGCCTATACAACCCTAGCCAAAAAGGTACCCTGGCTTTTGCCACCCAAGAAAATTATTTTCCTGTGTCCCTGTCAAGCAGAACCACAGAAGTGATCCCCAGGGTGAATTTCCTATTACACATCCAATCATCAAGATTTTTCTTGAAGAGTGCTAATGAGGAGCTCTGTTTGACATAGATAGGTAGTCTGTTCCAGAGTATGGGAAGTCTCTGGGACAGGAATCTATCCCTCCAGCATGTTCTGCTTATTGTGGTGACAAGGTTTAGGTCCCTAAAGCGTGTAGCTCGGAGGGATTGGGATTTCTTTAATTGGAGCATATCCAACAGCTCTGGGTTTGACATAGCTTTGTATGTTAGGCAGAGATAACCTCAGAGTAGGCGATATGCGATGGAGTAAAGCCAGAGTTTTTTTAGATGGTCTGCGTAAGGCATCTGTTTGAGGCCAGTAATCCTCTTTGTGAGGTATTTTTGCAGCCTTTCTAGTTGTTGTAGATGTCTTGTGAGGTACATACCAAAAGGGGTGCTGTACTCTATAATGGGGCTAATGAGTGATGAGTAGAGGGGAACAATGACCTCTTTTTTTCTGGATGAGAAACCTTTTGTGATGAGGTGTGCCACGTAGAAGGATTTCCTGACCACTGTGGCGATGTGATTATCAAAGGAGAGACTACTGTCCACCTGTGTCCCAAGGTCTCTTATCACACTTTCGGTGTTAAGCAGACTATCGCCTATGTGGTAGTTCATGGGTACAGAGTTTTTACCAAAGGGGATGACAATGCACTTTTTGGCACTGAGCTTGAGACCATGTCTTTGACACCAGGCATCTGTCTCAGTGAGGCCCTTTTGTAGGATGTCCACTTCGTTAGGAGTTTCGATTATGGCTCCTAGTTTGCAGTCATCTGCGAATTTAGTTAGCCAAAGACCTTCTGTGTTAGCCTGTACTTCAGAGAAGTAGACACCAAACAGGAGAGGACCTAGGACTGAACCCTGTGTTACTCCAATTGTCACTGGTCTGAAGTCTGATTTGGAGTCTGCTACTTTCACAGTGTGGGTTCTGTCAGTAAGCCAGTTGGCAACCCATCTTGTGACATAGTGATTTATACCTAGTTTAGTGAGTTTATCTATAATTCCAGAGTGGGGGATGGTGTTGAACACCTTGGCGAGATCTAGATAGGCTGTGTGAACCACCTTACCCTCATCTATGGCTTTGGTGACTACTTCAAAGAAGTCTATCACATTTAGGAGACATGATCTGCCTTTTACAAACCCAAACTGGATTATTGCTGTTATACAATTACATTGTTTAAGAACAAAATTGCTTACCTTTCTGGCATTGCAATAAGATTTAAAACAATATTTATATATCTGCAAATGATTCTAAATTGTTACTTTTACAGAATCCTGGTTACAACAAAACTTCCTGCTTTTCTCCCTTCATCTCACAGTATTTATTATACCACAGTATTATTCCACTTTTACTGACAACATGCCTGGAATAAGGAAAAATTTGAACTGGTAAAGAAATATGCAAATCTTTTCTCAAAACTATTTGCCAAAAGCACTATTACCTGTGTCAAGGCCCTAAACTAACTTTTGGCACAAACACTGCTAGGAGAGGAAACAAAGGAATTTTTTGCAACAGTATAAATTATTCCTTTCTTTCCTGCTTGTTATCTCAAAAAAGACATCAACAGTATGTTTGAAGTGACTACATATTAATTCTGTTGGATGAATTCAAACTTGACAGGAATGGTTCTCTAAAAAACTCAACTGACAAGATTTATTACTGCAAATAATATTGTTTATTTAGCTGTAGAAGGCATCAGACCCAGTCCGTCAAGAAAACAATTATTTATAAGATGTAATCACCAATACTATGCCTGATAATGTAAAGAATCTATAGGTGTTACCTAAATATATTTGTGGCCAGTCTAGTCCTAGCTTCTGTTGCTTCTAATCTAAAATGTCAAAATTATGTTATATCAGTCCACACCTGAAACTGTAGACACTATACGTAGGCGATAATCCATAACTGTGCATGGGTATATCAGGATTTACCATGGCTGGTGTGGATTGATCACAAGGGCAAAACCCAAATGACTAAACAAAGGCAACCGTGGTTAAATCCTCATATACCCACAAACAGGAGTGGATTATTGCTGTTATGCAATTACATTATTTAAGAACAAAATTGCTTACCTTTCTTAAATAATATCTTTGCATAAGGTTACTACAGTCTTCTTCCGCATTGCCTGCTCATAACTGATGTACTACTCATGAGTACGGGACTTAAGTTCCTATGCTCATAACTGATGTACTGCTCAGGAGTACGGGACTTACATTCCTATGCTCATAACTGATGCACTGCTCAGGAGTACGGGACTTACATTCCTATGCTCATAACTGATGTACTGCTCATGAATACGGGACTTACATTCCTATGCTCATAACTGGTGTACTGCTCAAGAGTACTGGACTTACATTCCTAAGCTCATAACTGATGTACTGCGCATGAGTACAGGACTTACATTCCTATGCTCATGACTGATGTACTGCTCAGGAGTACGGGACTTACATTCCAATGCTTATAACTGATGTACTGCTCATGAGTACTGGACTTACATTCCTATGCTTATAACTGATGTACTGCTCAGGAGTACGGGACTTACATTCCTATGCTCATAACTGATGTACTGCTCAGGAGTACGGGACTTACATTCCTATGCCCATAACTGGTGCACTGCTCATGAGTATGGGACTTACATTCCTATGCTCATAACTGATGTACTGCTCAGGAGTACGGGACTTACATTCCTATGCTCATAACTGATGTACTGCTCATGAGTACTGGACTTACATTCCTATGCTCATAACTGATGTACTGCTCAGGAGTACGGGACTTACATTCCTATGCCCATAACTGGTGTACTGCTCATGAGTACGGGACTTACATTCCTATGCTCATAACTGATGTACTGCTCAGGAGTACAGGACTTACATTCCTATGATCATAAACTGATGTACTGCTCAGGAGTACGGGACTTACATTCCTATGCTCATAACTGATGTACTGCTCAGGAGTACGGGACTTACATTCCTATGCTCATAACTAATGTACTGATCAGGAGTATGGGACTTACACTCCTATGCTCATAACTAATGTACTGATCAGGAGTATGGGACTTATATTCCTATGCTCATAACTGATGTACTGCTCATGAGTACGCAACTTACATTCCTATGCTCAGAACTGATGTACTGCTCATGAGTATGGGTTTTACATTCCTATGCTCAGAACTAATGTACTGCTCAGGAGTACGGGACTTACATTCCTATGCTTATAACTGATGTACTGCTCATGAGTACGGGACTTACATTCCTATGCTCAGAACTGATGTACTGCTCATGAGTGTGGGACTTACATTCCTATGCTCATAACTGATGTACTGCTCAGGAGAACGGGAATTACATTCCTATGCTTATAACTAATGTACTGCTCATGAGTACAGGACTTACATTCCTATGCGCATAACTGATGTACTGCTCATGAGTACGGGACTTACATTCCTATGCTCATAACTGGTGTACTGCTCTGGAGTATGGGACTTACATTCCTATGCTCATGACTGATGTACCGCTCATGAGTACGGGACTTACATTCCTATGCTCATAACTGGTGTACTGCTCAGGAGTACGGGACCTACATTCCTATGCTCATAACTGATGTACTGCTCAGGAGTACGGGACTTACATTCCTATGCTCATAACTGATGTACTGCTCAGGAGTACGGGACTTATGTTCCTATGCTCATAACTGATGTACTGCTCAGGAGTACGGGACTTACATTCCTATGCTCATAACTGATGTACTGCTCATGAGCACAGGACTTACATTCCTATGCTCATGACTGATGTACTGCTCAGGAGTACGGGACTTACATTCCTATGCTTATAACTGATGTACTGCTCAGGGTTACGGGACTTACATTCCTATGCTCATAACTGATGTACTGCTCATGAGTACAGGACTTACATTCCTATGCCCATAACTGGTGTACTGCTCATGAGTACAGGACTTACATTCCTATGCTCATAACTGATGTACTGCTCAGGAGTATGGGACTTACATTCCTAAGCTCATAACTGATGTACTGCTAAGGAGTACAGGACTTACATTCCTATGCTCATAAACTGATGTACTGCTCAGGAGTACAGGACTTACATTCCTATGCTCATAACTGATGTACTGCTAAGGAGTACAGGACTTACATTCCTATGCTCATAACTGATGTACTGATCAGGAGTATGGGACTTACATTCCTATGCTCATAACTGATGTACTGCTCTTGAGTACTGGACTTACATTCCTATGCCCATAACTGGTGTACTGCTCATGAGTACGGGACTTACATTCCTATGCTCATAACTGATGCACTGCTCAGGAGTACAGGACTTACATTCCTATGCTCATAAACTGATGTACTGCTCAGGAGTATGGGACTTACATTCCTATGCTCATAACTGATGTACTGCTCAGGAGTACGGGACTTACATTCCTATGCTCATAACTAATGTACTGATCAGGAGTATGGGACTTACATTCCTATGCCCATGACTGGTGTACTGCTCATGAGTACGGGACTTACATTCCTATGCTCATAACTGATGTACTGCTCATGAGTACGGGACTTACATTCCTATGCTCATAACTGATGTACTGCTCAGGAGTACGGGACTTACATTCCTATGCTCATAACTAATGTACCGATCAGGAGTATGGGACTTACATTCCTATGCTCATAACTGATGTACTGCTCATGAGTACGGGACTTACATTCCTATGCTCAGAACTGATGTACTGCTCATGAGTACGGGACTTACATTCCTATGCTCAAAACTGATGTACTGCTCAGGAGTACGGGAATTATATTCCTATGCTTATAACTAATGCACTGCTCATGAACACGGGACTTACATTCCTATGCGCATAACTGATGTACTGCTCATGAGTACGGGACTTACATTCCTATACTCATAACTGGTGCACTGCTCTGGAGTACGGGACTTACATTCCTATGCTCATGACTGATGTATCGCTCATGAGTACGGGACTTACATTCCTATGCTCATAACTGATGTACTGCTCAGGAGTACGGGACTTACATTCCTATGCCCATAACTGGTGTACTGCTCATGAGTACGGGACTTACATTCCTATGCTCATAACTGATGCACTGCTCAGGAGTACAGGACTTACATTCCTATGCTCATAAACTGATGTACTGCTCAGGAGTATGGGACTTACATTCCTATGCTCATAACTGATGTACTGCTCAGGAGTACGAGACTTACATTCCTATGCTCATAACTGATGTACTGCTCATGAGTACGCGACTTACATTCCTATGCTCATAACTGATGTACTGCTCATGAGTATGGGACTTACATTCCTATGCTCATAACTGATGTACTGCTCAGGAGTACGGGACTTACATTCCAATGCTCATAACTGATGTACTGCTCATGAGTACGGGACTTACATTCCCATGCTCATAACTGGTGTACTGCTCAGGAGTATGGGACTTATGTTCCTATGCTCATAACTGATGTACTGCTCAGGAGTACGGGACTTACATTCCTATGCTCATAACTGATGTACTGCTCAGGAGTATGGGACTTATGTTCCTATGCTCATAACTGATGTACTGCTCAGGAGTACGGGACTTACATTCCTATGCTCATAACTGATGTACTGATCATGAGTACGGGACTTACATTCCTATGCTCATAACTGATGTACTGCTCAGGAGTACGGGACTTACATTCCTATGCTCATAACTAATGTACTGCTCAGGAGTACGGGACTTACATTCCTATGCTCATAACTGATGAACTGCTCATGAGTACTGGACTTACATTCCTATGCTCATAACTGATGTACTGCTCATGAGTACTGGACTTACATTCCTATGCTTATAATTGATGTACTGCTCAGGAGTACGGGACTTACATTCCCATGTTTGGACAGTACATCAGTGCAGGAGAAGTGACTGAGAAAACAGAATCTCTGTTGCTAATATTTTTTCATTGCTAAAAAAAAGAGTTTTTATCAGTGAAGCTGCAAAAATATATGGAAAATAAGGTAGGTTTCTGTTTTAGATTTGCAGAACTTACCTGAATTTTCTTATACTTTGTTTTCTCCCTCAGCATATGCCAGTAGAACATCTGGCCGCTCAATGGTACTTCAGTGGACGGACTTTTTTCTGTTGGTATATGTCAGATTTACAATGGGCACGCTGCTTGTTCTGTCCAATCATCATGCTCCTTTTTGAATAGTAATGAGCCATTATTGTATAATTGTATTTATACAATAATATATAAACTGGACTGATCTTTAGACTTGTGCAGACTCCATTTCTGCTGTCTCTAAATTTTACAGCCTTCTTACCCCATACAAGATAGTGTCTAAATTCCATGAATTCTATTAGACTATATTTCTACTGCCATTTTTTTGTTCCACTGTTTTTTTAACCATCTCTCAGAGCCAAACTTGAGTATCCTGTTTAACAACTTGCTACAATAGCCTATATTCTATTCTAAAGTTATCTGCAAAAATAAAAATGGCAGAATTGACTTTTACTGTAACTGGGCAGTGCAGTGGTGCAGCGGTAGTGTTACCACCTCACAGCAAGTGGTTCTCAGGCTCGATTCTCAGTTGAAGTGCCTTCTGTGTGGAGTCTGCATGTCCTCCCTGCATTTTTGTGGATTTCCTCCCATGTTACAAAGACATGCGTCTGGAGTGTTTCTCCCCGGGCCTCTGCTAAAAATTGGCTTTGTTCCAAGTTGGACTTTCCCTGTAAACAAATGTTAAATAAAATATATCTTTTAGAAAGACAGAGACTGCAGAGAAAGAAACAGCCCAGATTAAAGGCAGACTTACAAACACAGCTAAAACTTTGAGACAAAACTTGGTTAGAGTGGAAAAATGTCATAATGCTGACAAGTCTAAAACCATGAAACAGCTCAAAAAGACTACTAGGATCAAAATAATGCGGCAATGACTACTTTCTAAAGGACCGTTCAGTCATTTTAGGAAACTGTGAACTCTGAATAATTGCAAAATATTCTCTAAATTGCTTGCTACTAACAGGCAGAATCTGGATTCCCTGAATTCTATGACTATATTTCTACAACCATTCTTTGTTCCACTGTTTTTTAACAACCTCTCAGACCCAAACTTGAGTATCCTGTTGCACAAATTGCTACAATAGCCTCTATTCTATTCCAAAGTTATGTGCAAAAAAAAAAGTTATGAAGGAGCTTTTTGGCAGAATTGACTTTTACTGTAATCCAGAATTTCATAATTCTCACCTTAAACTGTTAAGGATGGGTAGTGAGTATCTTTGCCATCAACTAGCATATATTTTTAACCTCGCCCAAACTGCCAGATCATCTTCCCATCTCCAAGCAAGCACTGATTATCCCTCTTCCTAAAGTTTAATGTTTGTCTACTGCCAAAGATTTATGTCCTCTTGGCAAAAAGTCATGAAAAAGTCATCTGTGACCAAACATTATGGTACATTAAAAATACAGAATTATTGTAGACATACATAGGGTACAGTGCTGTTACTGCACTCTGTATTGGGTACAATGCCATTACAGCTCTCTGTACTGGGTACAGTGCTGTTACTGCACTCTGTATTGGGTACAGTGCCATTACTGCTCTCTGTACTGGGTACAGTGTCATTACTGCACTCTGTATTGGGTACAGTGCCATTACTGCTCTCTGTATTGCGTACAGTGCCATTACTGCACTCTGTATTGGGTACAATGCCATTACTGCTCTCTGTACTGGGTACAGTGCTGTTACTGCACTCTGTATTGGGTACAGTGCCATTACTGCTCTCTGTATTGGGTACAGTGCCATTACTGCACTCTGTATTGGGTACAATGCTGTTACTGCACTCTGTATTGGGTACAATGCCATTACTGCACCCTGTACTGGGTACAGTGCCATTACTGCACTTTGTACTGGGTACAGTACTGTTACTGCACTCTGTACTGAGTACAGTGCCATTACTGCACTCTGTATTGGGTATAGTGCTGTTACTGCACTTTGTATTAGGTACAGTGCCATTACTGCATTCTGTATTAGGTACAGTGCTGTTACTGCACTCTGTATTGTGTACATTGCTGTTACTGCACTCTGTATTGGGTACAGTGCTGTTACTGCACTCTGTATTAGGTACAGTGCCATTACTGCACTCTGTATTGGATACAGTGCCATTACTGCACTCTGTACTGGGCACAGTGCTATTACTGCACTCTGTATTGGGTATAGTGCTGTTACTGCACTTTGTATTAGGTACAGTGCCGTTACTGCATTCTGTATTAGGTACAGTGCTGTTACTGCACTTTGTATTGGGTACAGTGCTGTTACTGCACTCTGTATTGGGTACAGTGCCATTACTGCACTCTGTATTAGGTACAGTGCCATTACTGCATGCTGTATTGGGTACAGTGACATTACTGCACTCTGTACTGGGTACAGTGCTGTTACTGCACTCAGTATTAGGTACAGTGCATTACTGCACTCTGTACTGGGTACAGTGCCATTACTGCACTCTGTATTAGGTACAGTGCTGTTACTGCACTTTATATTAGATACCGTTGTGACAACTGGAAAAAACAAACTCTTGTAACATGAAAAAGGCACAGGCTCTGGTCTAGTTAGGTTCACTCCAAAAAATGTTTAATGTGAAGCACTTTTCGTCTTCCGCCTTTGGAAGACTTCTTCAGACAAAAGGAAAAAAGTTTACAAACACAGTTTTAAAATAGAAAAGGCGCCAACAAGCGCAATTAATAAATAATTAAGCTGCCATTCATTTAACCATTTAAATGCTAGGTTAGATGGTTAAAAGTGTTCCGCATCAAAAACCTTTTCCTTGCACTAACAAGCTTATATTACATAATATAATCATCATTCATTTAAAACTTCATGTTTTAAAAACATTCGTTCAAAATGGGAGCAGAATGTAGAACTATACTCAAACATAAAAGTATAAAAGTAATAAAAGGACCACATGGATGAATGAAACGTAACCATACATATATATATATATATATATATATATATATATATATATATATATACTTAAAATGCACCTACGTGTATTAATGAAAAACAGGAAAATCAACAACGTACAACAGACTACTGTCACAAAGCAAAAAGATGACAGTGTCTGTGAACCAGGGTGTCAATACATACAAGGAGGGTATCAATATCTTAAAGGACAAGCAAGTACAGAAAACTAAATTCCAAGACACTGACTAGTCTATGTTCTAAAACACTACTAAATCTATATTCCAACCTTAGGGTGACACTAAACTATAAAAAATGTATAATGTATATGTGTATGAAAAATCGGAAACAAACCCATAAATATACATAGAGGGTACTACCTTTAACTCAAATAAATTAAATACTAGGATTTATGTCACCTCAATAAACATAGTCTTTTTTCTTTTCTCTTTTTCTTAACAGTAGGCCCTAGGGTGCACATCAACTCAACTGCATCATGCATGCAGATGACACTGTCATTACCAAGTCTAAAAAATCATCAGTCATCCTAAATTAAAACCTTCAGTCAAGTTTTTGCTACACTTGAAACTATTATGCAAGAAAAAAGCTATTAATCCCCCCCCCCCCAAGGAAAAAGAATGCAGTTATGCTGTTCACAACTGTACAGAGTCTTGCAACAGCCTTGATTCATAGATTTATAGGTTCATAGGTTGATAAATAAGTACTAAGCAATCAGTCTGCAGACCATTTCAAGCCTAGTCAAAAAACCTATTCAAAATTTCCCTCTAGCCTCAAGGAGTGCAAGACAAGACAGACCTGCAAGATAATGTGAAGCTACCCATCCAATTATCTAGATGTATCTTGAGGGTGGCAAGGGTGCTACTCTGCTTGACATGTAGTGGAAGTTTGCTTCAGAGGTAAGAGATATGTTAGGATATGAATCTATGACACCAATATGTCTTATTTATCTGCAAATGAAGGCTTAATTTCATTAACCAAGTGTTTGATGTATTATTAGTTCTCAAAAGGAATTGGAGATTAAATAGAGTTGGATCTTTCATGGCACAAAAGCCTAGACATAGATCTCATTGGAAGAGTCTGTCAGAGACTGAGTACAGAAAAAGGGCTGCCAGTCTCTCCCCTGATAACTAAAATTTTTGAGGCCACTGATGTTTTTTGTTATGAACCTCTGAGGTCTCTCATAGTGTGTTATATGTTTAAATAAATAGATTCCAAAAGGTGCTTTATATTCAAACATGGGTCTGATAAGACATGAGTAAAGGGGAATCAAGACTTCTTTGGATCAAGTGGAGATGCCTTCAGAAATTAGACGGGCCATATAAAAGGCTTTCTTGAACTACTTTGGAGATACAATGGTCAAATAATAAGGAATTATCAGCAAGAGTACCCAGATCCCTTACAACAGTGTCTGATTAGAGGGGTACATCACCAAAATGGTAAGTGAAACTGTTTTGTTTACCAAAATGAACTATGTAACATTTTTTTTTGTGAACTGTAAGTTTATGGTATATATTGGTGGTGGGTAAGTTTACATGTGTGCCGCTCTTATTTATTATAGTACTGATTTTTTTGCATATTCTTATATTTCTACCGAGTCTCTTCCTGCTGTTGCATTTGTTGTGTTTCTGATGTAAATAGAGCCTTCACATTTGCTTTACTTTATTTACTTTTTTTGTATCTTGTTTTTTTAGTTTTATTTTTATTTAATTTAAATTTCTTATTAATTTAATCTATATTCCTTCTGTAAACTGTCATTAATATAGTATGAGCCTGAGTGTCAAAATTTTGTGCAGTGATACTCGCTTTTTCCTCTGTGTTGATCTGTATGACAATAAAGTTTACTTTGACTTTACATTTAATTTGAGAGCATTGTTCTTGCACCAATTCATAACATGGTCTAAGCCATGATAGAGCAATTGTGAGTCAGTAGAAGATTGCACAACACCCAAATGAAGGTCTGAGAAATATATGCCAAATAGCAGAGACCAAAAAAATGCATTAAAGATTCATTGACTGGAGAATGAACCCAGGCCAATGCACTGACAGCATTAAATCCTAACCACTAGACCACCAAGGCCTATCATTCAAAGACTCCAGTTGCAGACCTATCCCTATTAGCACTAAACAGAGGTATCTGAGTTTCAGTCTGGATCTAGAGCTATTTTTTCATACACATAAAGAGACCCAGGATGGGGTTTTCTCCCCAGTGGATGGAATCCAGACATGCTGTTGTTGTAAATGTATTATTATCATGGCTTGCCTGTGTGCTACTGATTATCTGTCTACTCTCTGTACAGAACACCTCTATCATTCAGTTTGTAGTGAATACAATTCTACAATGTATTCAACTCTCTAACAATGACAACTACTGCCACCCCATTAATAAACTTTCTCCATCAATATAACAACACATATTCTATGAAAAGTAGACATTGTCCTAGTAAAGTCCCAAAATGGCCCTAGCTACTTACAAAAAAATATTTTGTACCACTGCACCTGCATCATGGAATAGTTTAACTTCCAACATTAAAAAAATCAGTAAACTACCACTATTCAGTAAAAAAACATTGCTTGCTTAACAGCTTAAAGTGCAATATAAGTGCAACTGTTTCAGAGACACAGAATAATGACAGACGTGTGCTATCAATACACAATGATCTTGCTTCATACTTCTTTGAGGTATGTATATGTCTACAAACAAACTTGATGTATAACAATTATTTATTTGGTTATGTGGCTAACACTGTGAATACTGCAGGGATTATGTTGTGTATATTGTATTAGCCTCACCTGTGCATTTCTCTCTGCTACGTCTTTGCCATGAGGCCTATGTCATGGCTGAAAAGGGTCCAAGGACCAATCCACCTACCCAGTTAACAAAATAAAAATAATAAATAAAATGTTAAGCTATGTTATGCTATATGTGTTCTGCATATTTTCAATATCTTTAATCATCCCTGCTTACTGGTGCCAGTTTTAATTAACAACATTTCTTTTAGAGATCAACTTAAAGCCATATACCAACAGCATTTTTACATGATCAGATAATAGCTGGAATAAAATGGTTTGGTTGGGATTCAGTAGAAAACAGTATACTTAGGTAGTCAAAACTGCACAAAAAGTTTTGGCATGCAGGATGTGGTCGATTCAGACACATATAGCACTGTCACACAAGCAGGCAAAATTGCACAGTAAATATTGCATCATATGCTAATAACCACATAATGATATGGAAATAAGAAACATTATGTCAATGAGTCCCACTAAAAATGTAAATGAGAGTAAGCAATATGGCAGTGTGATTCAGAAATATGTAAAGATTGAATGATTAGTTGCAACCACTAGCAAGTTTGTACACTGAAATGTCTTAGTCAACAGAGAGATAGACCCCCACTAAGATGCTTGGTACAGCAGCTGCCTTAGCTGAATGGCATATGTCACAGGCCATTCTTGCAGCAAGTGTCAGTAATGGGGCATGTCTTTGCCCTCTTTGTCACTGAAGACTCCAACTGCACCTAAAGTATCATCACCTGTATAACAAGGATATGGCTGACAGCTATTGTGTGGACAGAGACCACATACAAGAGCTGGTATACACGTACCATCTACACATTGAATCACTGTGGATACTAAATTATGTGTAGCTCTGACTATTCCCATTAGAAGACCTTCTAGCAGCCATCAGGGGATACGTTGGGTATACCTAACACATTTGCCTCATTAATACTACACTAGTTCCTTGATCTCATGGTACAGCATGTAGAAGTACATACTTAGCTTGCAAGGCCAACAAAGGAAAGACACAACACAATGTTGGCATTCTACAAAACAGCTCATTCCCAGTTGTACTGGGTAGCATAGACTGCCTCCACATTGCTATCAGGGCCTCACCTGGTCCACATGGGAAACAATACATCAAATGGAAAGGTTTTCACTTCATCAACTACCAGGTGGTGTGTAACACACGGGATATCATATAAAATGTGTATGTGTACCATACCGGAAGTTCCCATGATTCTCACATCTGGCACACATCCAACCTACATCAGCAATTCATGTCAGGCGATTTCTCACAGGGGCATCTTATAGGCAATGATGGATATACTGTGGAGCCATGAGTCATGACATTAATATGTAACTCACAGACTTCTCCCCGGACAACACAAGGTAAAACTTATATATCCTTATGGCACCTGGAATCGAATGGATTCTAACATAGAGTCTTATAAACCCAGTAACACCTTACTTTCGTTCCTACTGCAGCTTTTTCTAACTACAACTTGAGAATGAACCATAATAGAGATACAAGCAATACTCAGTGGATGGGAAGAGGACTGACAGGGAACACTGACAGAGATGATTCATCTCCTGTGTTATATGTTCAACAAATTTCATTGCTTTACCAGGGACTGCCTACACCTATCCCCTCTAGGTTTGGCAAAGACCTTCTCCAACCCCATAATGCCTTTTTGAGGCAATGCCAACTGGATTAACCACAAGCATAATTAAACAAGCAAAATAAAATATGATGGTCTTATTGATCCGTGGTAGGAGCCTAAACAAGAACTCCACTCCATACAAGCTCTCCTCATTCTGGAAGACATAGTGTAATATCTGAGACATGGTTTAAAATGGCAGAACATACTCTGGCTGTGCAGGACTATAATGCTAACACACATGACCAAGTTCTAAAACTGTTTTCAAAATGTAAAAATATCGCAAAGATGGTTCTGACAATATCCTCAGATGCATCCTGCACAGCAGGAAGCATGACTTAGCTAAGATGCTAAAAACACTGTTTAACCTTAGCCACAACATAGGCTATGTACCAAGCAACTAGAGAACAGCAACAGTCACCCCCCTACACAGGGGACAACCCTTCACTGATCAAGATAATTGCAGACCCATAAGCCTGACCAGCCTCATATGTAAAGCCATGGAAAGAATTATCTTAGACTTAATAATAAGGATATATGTCCAGACAGGGGATCCATCTCAGTTTGGATTCATCAAAGGCAGGTCATGCTTACTAAACCTGGTAGATTTCTTTGAGTCACCAAGATAACTGATGAAGGCAAAACAGTGCACACTGCATACCTTGACCTGGCCAGGGCCTTTGACATAATCACTCACTTGGGCATAATAAAAAACACAAGCCTTCATGAGAAGGATACCTCAGTGTCAGAGCAATATCTGAATCAGAAAGGCTCAGCACCATGTGGAGAACATTTCCCAGTTATGGCTTCCCCATCATACTAAGCCTATATAAAGTTCAGTCATTATCTTAAATAAATTTTAGTATGTTATATATTGTTTATTATAGATAAGCTCACCAGCTTAAATATAAACCCCTATGTCACTAGATGGGTTGCAAACTGGCTCAAGGACAGAACCTACATGGTTAAAATTGCTGGAGCCATGTCAGACTCCAAACCAGTTACAAGTGGCGTCCCACAAGGCTCAGTCCTGGGACCTCTCTTGTTCGGAATATATTTCTCGGAGGTACAGTCAAACACGGAAGGACTGTGGCTGACCAAGTTCACAGATGACTGCAAACTGGGCACCATAATCGACTCTCCAGCCGACACAAGCATCCTCCAAAAGGGCCTCATAGAAACAGACAACTGGTGCCAGAGCCATGGCCTCAAGCTAAACGCCAAAAAGTGTATAGTCATCCCCTTTGGCAAAAACAAAGTGCCCACAAATTACCACATAGGTGGTAATCCATTAAGTACAGAAGACGTAATTAGGGACCTGGGGACCCAAGTTAATAGCAATCTCTCATTTGACAACCACGTGGCCAAAGTGGTTAGAAAACCATTTTATATAGCCCACCTAATCATGAAGGGATTCACATCTAGATCAGGGGAGGTCATCGTGCCTCTTTACTCATTCCTCATCAGGCCCATAATTGAGTACAATGCCCCTTTTGGGATGTACCTTACCAGACACCTGCAGCAACTGGAAAGACCCCAAAAGTACCTCACCAATAGGATCAAAGGGCTCAAACAGATGCCATATACTGCCCGGTTAAAGAAACTCCAGCTCTACTCAGTGGCATACCACCTGCTCAGAGGCGATCTGTGCCTGATGTATAAAGCCATGTCCAACCCGGAATTAATGGACATGCTGCACTTCAGAAAATCCAAATCCCATCGAGCTACGCGCTTGAGAGACTTGAACCTCAGCACTGAAATAAATAGGACATGCTGGAGGGACAGATTCATAACCCAGAGGCTCCCTTCACTCTGGAATAAAATCCCAGTCCAGGTTAGGCAGAGTCCCTCATTGACTCTCTTCAAGAGGAATTTTGATGAGTGGATGGGAGATCGTAGGTTTACCCCGGGTATCACTTCTGTGTCACTGTTAAACAGAGGCACAGTATACTAACCTCAAAAAAGGGCATAGCAAAATTAATTTAAAATGGGTGGAGAAAGCCAAACACACTCTGGCTAGGCTTATAAATGCCCTAGGGCAGATAGCCTAGTATGAACCTATGAACCTATGAACATCATTTGTACATCTGTGTCTGTATAATATGTAAGTTATTCTTTGCTGGTGCTTTTCTCCCCAAACTGGTAATCAAACTATAAATAAAAATGGAAAGTAACTATATGCAGAATATTTAATGAAGAAGTAGAGATTTTTAACATATACCTGAAGAAATAGGATGTTTTTATTTTCCGGATTTATGTAAAAAATCTCACCATGAGGGTTTATATCTCTTTAAAAAAGTAATTTACTTTACAGTTCCATCATTTCATTTATATAACTTCTAGATGGCATATTTCTGTTTCAGTGGTTACAGAAAATACAATAATGGAAATGATTTGACTCCATAAGTGAAATGTAGTTCTAGCCATTCACTGCATGCTTAGGAAAGTCAGTGCATTATCACTGTAAGGGGAAACATGCCCTATGTTTACTGAAGTAATTTAACATTTAGTATGGCGATCGATTACCATGTTCTATGCTGGATGATATGATGTGCTAGTTATTATAATAAAATGTATCAGCCCGATTCAATAAAGCCTACATGGTCTGTTTACACACTATGTGCATCGCATCGCAATGTGCACACAGTAGCCCACCATTTTGGATTCAGTAAGAGGCTCTACATGGTATGTAGAGCCACGCACCACTGCACAAACAAGGTAAACACCGTGGCATGCAAATTACAGCATAAGCAGCTGAAATGTATGCTAATGAACCAATCCAATGGAGGATGTATTCAACAAGCTATAAAGCAACTTTGTAGATGCAGTGCTGGTTTTTCCTGTGAATTCCAAAACCTATTGGAATACAGCCACAGAAAGAAGTCTACACAGAAACAATATTAGGGGCTGCTATTGCTTTAATTAATGCGTATGTGCAACAGGCTGAAGTCTATGCTACTGCTGCTGCAAACAGACCAGGCCAAGAAGGAGAAGTGTTTTCAGACCCTGGGTAACTTAGTACAACCTTCATGAAGTGAAAATTGTAGAGCACTACAGAATGGATAGCGACACACTACAGGAACTCTGCAACCTATGTCATTCTCAACTCAAAGCCAGGACAAACCAAGGGGAACCCATCACAGTGGAAACAAAGGTATGTGTACCACTTAGAATCTTAGATATAGGTACCTTTCAGAGACCAACAGGGGACATACTGGGGGTCTCACAGGCATCAGTATTCAGGATCCTCCATCAATTATTGAATACTATGCTCCAAGATGCCAGTGATCACATATAGTTTCCCCGTACTCCTGAGGATAGGACCAGAAATATGCAGGAATTCTACTGTGTAGTACACTACCCTGAAGTACTAGGTGCCATAGATTGCACACATACAGAAATGAGGGCACCACCTGGGGAACAGGGAAGGCTCTATATTTATAGAAATGGCTTTCACTCTATTAACTGCCAAGTCGTGTGTAATGCCAAGGGAATCATCTTGGACATGTGTGCTGGCAACCCTGGTAGTTACCTCAGCTTGAGTCCCTATTATTTTAGCGAATGCAAAGAATTGTGAATGCTGTTTAGTCGAACGTCATTACGCGAAATGGCAAAATACCGAAAGCCGGAACAGCGATTTTTTTTCCTAGGAAAAAAAATTACTGGGACGTTTTTGGGACTTTGCCATTTCCTCCACTGTGGTGCGATCTCGGAGTTGGCATATTGAAGTGGGGGTGGGGGGCAAAAAAACCCACTTTATTTTGTGTTTTGATTTTTTATTTTTTTTTACGGATCAGCATGTGTTTGACATTTTGGGTTTTTGGGAATTGTGGGTTGATTACATAGCGTTCGCAATTCATTGTGTTCGCTTATATAATATAGATCCCCTCAACTCACATATCTGGCACACCTCTCAACTGAATCAGATGTTCGCTAGGGGTGATATCCCACAGGGTCATTTACTGGGGGATGCAGGTTATGCATTGGAACCATGGCTGATGACACCCATCAGAAATGCACACACACCCACTGAAGAACTCCATAATGAGGCACATACTCAAACCAGAAATATCATAGAGCATGTGCTTGGGCTGCTAAAGTCATGGTTCCAGTGCCTAGATACACCTGGGTGAGCCCTGCTGTACAATCCACGTACATGAACCAAAATATTTACAGTATGTGCCATGCTACACAACATCATCTTGAGAAAACAACCTCAGCAGGATCAAAAAGGGGAAGAAGCACACATCTCACCACCAATGCCAAGGTTACGGCAGGTAGACGCAGATGAGCAGTCAGTGAGGGAACCAGCAGCTGCTTTGGGTGTAGGCAGATGTAGGCATGCTCAATATTCCCTCTCAGTTGCTAAGAGACAATGCATAGCACACTCACTCACCACCTAAGAGGCTAAAACTATACACACACACACACACACACACACACACACACACATATATATATATATATATATATATATATATATATATATACAAATAGTAACATTGATGCCAGGCAGCTCTCACAACATTTACCTCCCTATTTAGTGGCTGTGCAGTGCTTGCTGTGTCAAGTTCTGCATTTGTAAGGTAAGTCCTAAACCTGAAGTGTACTGTGTAATAATATGAATGAATGGTACATCCTTGCATGTTGTTACTTGGTAGTGTAAGCAAGTAAAAAGTGGGTGATTTGTACAGAAATGAACTTAACATGTGACAGCCAGGACTTATTTGACTTATATGTGTCCATTATTAAGTAGTAGGCCTCAGGCAGCAAAGATTCACAAAGTCATACCTCTCAAAAGTAGTGATGGTCACTACATGCCCTCAGTTTAGAACCATATGTTTGTAATGGAAATAGGGTTACCACCTGTCCCTCTTTGTGAGGGACAGTCCCACTTTGGGCAAATGTGTCCTGCGAAAACAACTAAAAAATAGCAAATGTCCCAAGGTTTTTCAGACAAAACATATTTCTTAGGTTTTCTTTAATAGCTGCTAAAATGGTTATTTTGTATCTGAAAACATAAATATTACATGAAGTAGCATAAGCAACTTAAATGCTACAAAATAAGCGTTTATTTTGACAAAAAAGTGAAGTCTTGCCCTTTGCACTAGCCGTGGGTATGTGTTATCCTGCAAAATCTCACATTTCTACAACAAATGTCCCACTTTAGGTATTTGAAAAGGTGGCAACCCTAACTGAAACATCATTAAAGAGACAAGTTAGAAAGTAATGATAGACACTGAAATTTCAGACTTCACAAGCCTGACAAGATCATTAACAATAAAGATGGAAAATGTTGATGCTATCAACTGTCTAACTTTCTAAGACCAATATAACTCAAAGGTACAATTACCAGTTCAACATCACAAATGCAGCTATACTAAGCACTAAGTCAGCTACACACCTTGAGCATCAGATAAAAAGCTTATGTATTCCTGAATCCCAAAGATACAAAACATGGATATGGCACAGTTATTAACAATTGCACAGGGTGTTGGGGGAATAGGAAGCCTAGGCTGGCACAAAAGCTTGGTGAGTGTGTGTGAGTAAGAAAGACATTTGGATAAACCAGCAAATGGCCAGTGAGACAAAATGAGTTTTAAGCTGAAGCATGATGCCATTGTGTGTGTGCCTGCAGAGGTCCTCCAGGTGAAATTGGTGTGTGAGTGTCTGCATGAACACAGCCAAGCTCTGTGCTAGATCTATGGCTTGGTATATTGGACAGGTGTGAGCTGTGCATGGTAGAGGTGGCAGTTCATCATTGTCCTCCCCGACCATGAGAACTAGCTCTACCAGGAGATGCACTGGCACATCCATGCCCACAGTCAGATCAGATGCACTGCTGCCACCTGAATGTGACTGAAGACTGCTGGATGAGCTCCCCACATGAGTACACCCAGGACCATTACCCCATGGGCTGCCATATCTAGGTGTGGACAGCTCACCCACTGATGGAGCAGTAGAAGTACCGCCACTATGGGAGTGTGATTGAGCATGGCCACATTGGCTAATGACAGATGATGTGGCTGACTTATGTGGATGAGGATGCTGTCTCCCTCCTAGCACACTTTCCATCACAGACATTGCTTGTTCCAATGTGCTATTCCTCCAATCCACTGAACTGGCAACACGGTGCAGGCAGTCATGCATATCAGCCTGTGCCACGTCTACAATCCTAAGCATTTCTCTGGAGCACCTAGACAGCAGGCCACCTCCGAGCACCCCTAACAGCCTTCCTGTGTGGCACCTTGCCCATACTTTTGGCTATGGCCAGAGTCAACAGGCACGAAATTACAAGGGATGGCTGTATGTCAACCTCATGTCAATTTCAACCTCTGCACTCCCCCCAAATGTGCCTCTGTTTGGCCACTATCGTCATCAGAGTCCGATGATATTCTGTCATCAGGTGGTAGGAGTCCTCCACTTCCACTGTCAGGATCACCTGTGATAATAAGCAACAAACACAGGAAAAATTAATACCTAGACTACTATACTCCAATATATGCTAACAAAATAACAGTGCCAACACTATTAGAAAGTACAGTAATACGCATAGCAGTCCTAACATCAACATCACACACTAAAATATTTCTTTGAATTGCTCATCAGCACGACATAAAAATATTTGGCTTATTGTCGCTCATTTTTCTCTGTCTCTCTCTCTCTCTCTCTCTCTCTGCCTCTCACATAGGTGACAAGCAGGTGAGATATTTCATTTAGATGCTTTAATACAAAGAAACACATCAGGTGGATAGCAACATCATAAAATACAAATGAACTGGCTAACAGACAGATCTTACATACATTCATGCTTACATCTCAACGGCTTACTACAAAATTGCAGTCTAGCTTGCATTTGCTCAGTATTCATACACTTATGCAAGCCCTTGGATAGCTTCTTAAAGGTATATACACACTCATTGATCTACATCCTCTCTTAGAAAGAATGCCCTTTGAAAAACAATATCAGAGCTAGACATGCATCACTATATAAATTTGAAACAAAATGCAATGTTCATGTCCAAGTTGCTTCATATCTGCTACAGGGTTTAGAGATATGACCATATCATAACATAACAGTCTGGACCAAATTTATCAACAGTAACAGTCTTCAGTGCACAACTCATATCAGGAACTTCTGGGATCGTCATAGGAATGGGAATGTCCACTGAAACTTCCTCTGGAATTGGAACACTGGACAATTCACTCTGAGACAGTCTTTCTAGGAGGCTATGTGCTGTGGTATAGGCTCAGACTCTAATCTCAAATGTTTCTGATTCCACCTAAAGATTGCTCCTTGTGATTCCACAATGTATGATCTCAGTGCTGGGCAAATATTCTTCATGAGACCAATCCGATCATAACCTTTGGACATTTGCATCTTTACCACTTCTCCTTCTCGTAATGGATTGACTGGTTTCTGGTTTTATTGTAGTAGGATTTCTGGGTTAGGCATTTCTTCAATAGATTGGCTTTCACTGATCTGTTGCTCTTGACACATGGAACCAACAATTGATTACTGATTGGTAATGTGGTTCTGGTTTGTCTCAACAAAAATCTCTGAGCAGGTGAACCAAGATGTTTATCATAAGGAACATTTCTGAGATTCAAGAAATTTAGGAAAACATCACTATTATCTCATTTTGACTTCTCCAGTAACTGTTTTTGCACTTTGAACTGCATGTTCTGCCAAACCATTCGGCTGTGGGTACTCAGGGCTACTCATGACATGAGTAAAGTCCCATTCTTCAGCAAATCTTTTGAACTGTTGGCTTGTAAACTGTGTGCTATTGTCAGAAATAACTTTGTGCGGATTATCATGGACTGCGAAATGACACTTCATTTTAGTAATGACAGTACTTGATACTAGATTGAGAAGAAGGTCAGTCTCAGACCAATTGGAGTAAGAGTCTACTAACACCAAATAATGTTGACCATTCCACTCAAAGATAGCTACTGTCGACCACGGTAATCCAGGAATCTGGTTTAGCTGAAGTGGTTCCTTCTGTTGATGTGGCTTTGTACTATTACACACTGAACAAGATAAAAGTGCTCTCTCAATGTCTTGTGACATAGAAAGCCAAAATACTAGTCCTCTCACCCTTCTTTTGGTAGAGTCAGTACCTGGGTGACCACTATGCAAGATAGTAATGTACGCTTGTTGCAAAGACTTTGGAACAATGACTTTCTGACCTTTCATAATGATACCTTTGTCAGACAAAATCTTATCTCTGTATGAAAAATAAGGCTGCACTTCTTGAGGTAAACTAGATTGCTTTGATGGCCATCCTTGACTGATAAAGTGGTTGAGCCTTTGTAAGACTGGATCTGTGACTGCATGATCTCTCAGCTCATCAAGTCATATGGAAGAAATATTTCTCACTTCCATGACTTCAAAATCAATGTTCTCATTTTCATGCTGTTCTGTTGTGCTTCTGGACAATTTGGACAATGTATCAGCAAGATAAAGAAGTTTGCCTTTCATTTAGACAAGACTGAAGTTATACTTTTGCAATCTCAGTATCATACATTACAGTGTGGCTGGAGCTGAATGCATAGGCTTTCTCAAAATAGTGACTAGAGGTCTGTGGTCTGTTTTGATCTGGATAGGTCTACATAAACATAATCATGGAATTTTGAACATGCAAACACAATTGCCAAAAGCTCTTTCTTGATCTGGGCATACTGCATCTCAGGTTGGGTAAGAGTTCTCGAAGCATGGGCAACAGGTTGATCTTGCATAATGACTGCACCAAGACCAAATTTTGAAGCACCAGAGGAAAGTGTAAGTGGTTTGTGAACATCATAGTATTTGAGAGTTGATGGACTAGAAATTATCTGTTTAAGGACTTTAAACGCTCTTTGGTGTTGCTCTAGCGAAGACCAGGATACATATTTATGTGGAAGCTCTCTGAGTGGTACTGATAGTTTGCTCAAGTCTGGAATCAACTTGTGTAGGTAGTGAACCATGCCAAGAAAATGTTGCAGGGACTGAACATTTTCTGGACCTGGCATCTCAAGAATGGCTGTTTGCTTCGAAGGGTCTGGTCATAGGCCTGTACTGGTAAATAAATGACCAACATACCTATGAACCTATAAACTACCTATGAACCTATAAACTACCTATCTACATCAAACAAAGCTCCTCATTAGCACTCTTCAAGAAAAATCTTGATGATTGGATGGGAAATAGTAAATTCACCCCGGGGATCACCTCTGCTTGACAGTGGCACAGGAAAATAATTTTCTTGGGTGGCAAAAGCCAGGGTACCTTTTTGGCTGGGCTTGTATAGGCCCCAGGGCCGATAGCCTAGTACCTACCTATGAGCCTATGAACCTATAACTTCTTGTAGCCTGAATTTGCATTTCCGTGGATTGAGCTTAAGATTCACTTGACGTGCCCTTTCTTGACCCTTTCTGAGGATTCAATCATACTCCTTTTCACCATGACCTTCTACTAGTATGTCGTCTACTATAATAGCACAAGGATACCCAGAAAAAATGTACTCCATTGCACGCTCAAAGACTTTGCTTGCAGAATTTATCCCAAATGGCATTCTCAAAAATCTGTACCTGACAAACTGAGTACTGAACATAGTGAGCAGTGATAAAAAAACAAGTGTATAACCAAACTCCACTGCCAAAGGTTTGTCAGGAACAGAATTAAAATGAAAATTAAAACTGAGTCACCACCACAGTATAAATGTGTAGAACACTGTCACAATAAAATCAATCCTTTAATAAAAAATAGTTAAAATCAAGATGAAAAGCAAATGAAGCTATGCAACAATTGATAATCGCTTTCGGCAAACTAGCCTTCATCAGATCATAGCGTTTTGCGCTTCATTCATGCTTTAAAATATCAAGTACACCAATCCAGAACCTTAGTTTATGACACACCTTCATACACAACAAATCAGGACTTTCATATCTGCTCCAATGATTGATCATAGTAGAAACAAGTGTTCTGTGCTTTATTCATGCTTAGAATATTAAATACGCCAATCAGGAGCCTTGGTTCATAACACACCTTCATATTCAACAAATCGGGGCCTTAGTACCTACTCCAATAGTCAATCGTAGTAAAACAAAAATCGGCCTATCAATGAAGCTGAGAAGCCAGGCATATTTCAGCTACAGCCCAATGTAAGGAGCCTCTGTTTGAGTATTGGTTTCAGTGGAACCATCACATTAAGCCCGGGGGGTCGATTGGCTCTAAGATTATTTATCCAGGTTAATTCTTGGACCTCTGTCTTGTTCTGTATGTGCCCGGCTCTATTGCTTATGCAAAGGTGTTCAATATCTTTAAAATAAAATGTATGTGTAGGGTTGAAGCTAACATGGTTAGCTAAAGCATTCTTGAGATCTTGGTTCCGTATATCCCTCACGTGGCGTAAAATCCTATCCCTTAGCCTTTGGTCCATTTTACCAATATAGAAACTGGGACAGGAGGAGCAACAAGCTAAATAAATGACATATGCATTGTTACAGGTGGCTCTCACATTAAAAGTATACTTTCTCCCAGTGACAGGATGAATAATGAAATTGCTATTGTCAACATATTGATAAGCTTTACAATGGCCACATTTATGAGTTCCTGCACCTAAGATGCTATTATTACCACTAGGGAAACCATCCTTGTTGCACAAAAGTCATTTAATATTCTTCTTATTCCTAAATGAAAAGTGCGGATACTCCCCTGCAGTACAGTGAGCAGTGAGGATTTTTTTGTCAAGCTGAATTTGCCAAAATGAACTCTTTGCATCTAAGATAGAAAAAAATAGCAGCATTTAGCATCAAGGCTCCAATGTTTTTTACTGTGTTTATTGGATGGTGAGGTCTTTTTAGTGCTTTGTTCAAATCTCATGGGTCAATACATATTTTGATGTCGTCTGAGCTTTTCTTATGAGATACCACCATGGAAGATACCCATTCAGTTGGAGTTTCAACTGGACAAATCATGTCTTGTTGCACCATTTTATCTAACTCGGCTTTGACTCTGTCCTGCACGGCTGCTGGAACTTTACGTGCTGGCCTGATAACTGGACTGACCTCTGGGTCTAACTTCATGGAGTACACAACTGGAAGTTTCCCTAGTTTGTCTTTGAAATGATCAGCATAGGTAGAAAAAATGTACTGGGCAAAATTACAGTACTGGTCTTTTAAGCTAACTTGGTGCACTTTCTTATTAAATGAAAGCAGTCCCATTTTCAAAGTGTCTCTGAGCTCTAGTAATGACTGGACGTGTCTCTTGACCACATAAAATAACAAGTCGTAGCTTCTTCCAGCAGAGTAACATGAAAGAACTACTGAGCCTATGGTCTGAATTTCTTCACCTCCATAAGTGACGAGCTTTGCACACCTTGCCACATCACGCCTTTCACCATGACACACTCTAGCAAATGTTTCTGCTGGCATAACATTGCACTTGGAACCTGTATCAACTTTGAGCTGTATGGGTTTGCCATTTATACAAACAGTACAAAATACTTCAATACTTCATTCTTTGCCCTTAAACCTACTGCATTAACCATTTCATGAAGCACTGGCACACCATCAAGAGTAGAGTTGCAGTTCTCTAATTGATCAACTCGTTTCTTAAAATATTCCCTTTTAATAAAAGAATGTGGGTCTTTTGATTTACAAAATCTTTGAAAATGATTCCATTTACTGCATTTGTGGCATTGCTGACCAAAACCTAAACACTTTTCCCTTTTAGATTCATGACTTCTACCACAATTACAACAGTTGGCAATGAAACTGGGTTGGAGTCCATGCTTTGAGTTTGCTGACTAACTCTTATTCTTCACTGAGACTGTGCAAACTCTGGTATTTGCTAGAAAGCTCTGGGTTTACCAGTGAGTGCTGCAAGGGCTACATTTGCTGCCATGTGCTTGGGCCTGTTTCTTTTAACCATGTGCTGCATACTATAAACATGAGCTTTATCACTGTGCCTTCTAGAGCTGCTCTCGTTTGTAAGCATATTTGTGTGGTTTTCTGTGAGCTTGTATATCTGACAAATCTCAATGGCCTTATACAAAGTTAAATTACTGTCATGAAGCAAAATCTTTCTCACAGCATCATCTTTAATACCACACATGTCTGTCCTTTATCAACTCATCTCTTAAATCACCAAATCTGCGCATTTTAGCTTTGTTTCTCATGTCAGTTATATATGCTGCAAAAGTTTCACAAAGCTTTTGATCTCTTTTATAAAATAAGTGCCTTTCCATTGTAACATTTGTCTGGGGGTTATACATTTCTCTAAATTTACAATTGGGGAGTCCCTGGTGGTCTAGTGGTTAGGATTCGGTGCTCTCACCACCGTGGCCCGGGTTCGATTCCCGGTCAGGGAAGCTTCAAATTTAAGCACTCTGCATCTTCCCTTGACTCAGCCTATGCAACAATATGATGTTTTTTTTCCCCTCTCCAGCATAGATAGCAGGTGCATACACAAATTAATGTTCCCTTTCTATGGTTTCGGACCAAGCTAAATTTAGTAGAATAAATGCCTTTGTACTGTCATCTTTATCAGAAAATGCTGCTTGTATGAAAATGTCATACTGTTGCTCAAACACTCTCCAGTTCTCAGCAATATTACTGTCAAGCACAAGTGCACTGGGTTTTCAAAATCCATCTGCCATACCCACAAAGCATACACAAACACACTGAAAACACTGGCCCTTGTATTTATGTATGAACAAACTGTGTTGTGAGCTTGTAATAACATTTAAATGCACAATAAACTCCTCAAAATACTGTACTTTGCAAAATATGCTCTGTAATGGCTGTACTCTGTAAAATATGCCCTGTAATGTCTGTACTTTTGTGAAATAGCTTTGCTGCAACACTACACAAACATGTGGACACTTTATACACTTTTGTTAACTCAGATATCTTTGCTTAATACAAAAAATACATGCTTTGCAAAAAAATGCAATTGTTCCCCCTTATTTTATTCATTTTATGTAATTCAGACTTTATTTCAAGTATTTTCTGTAGTAATTCAAATATTTTATCAATATTGTACATATTGGTTTATTTGAATATCATTTATAATGTTCTGTAGGCCTTGTTTTATATTATACACAAAGAAATACCGCTGAGGAAGTTTTAATATCTCAAATTCATTTCTGACCTCTTATGTGAAGTTTGCACATTATAGGGATGATTCACTCTTATATATTCCACCAGTTCCTTGCAAGTGCCTTAAATCGTTTTAGCCATGCCACCTCTAACTTCATGCCCCTTAGACATACTGCTTCTGACACCATGTCACTCATTTCTTTCTCTCTCTCTCTCTTACACATAGATGACAAGCAGGTGGAGTATTTCATTTAGATGCTTTAATACACAGAAACATAACAGGACAGATAGCAGCATCATAAAATACAAATGAACTGGCTAACAGACAGACCTTACATACATACATGCTTACATCTCAATGGCTTACTACAAAATGGCAGTCTAGCTTGCATGTGCTCAGTATTTATAGACTTGTGCAAACCCTTGGATAGCTTCTTAAAGGTATATACACACTCATTGATCTACACTTACTATCTGCAGATGAGAGTATCCTCTGCATGCCAGATTGACCTGGAAGAAGTTAAGCAAAAGGTAATTACAACATCACCACAATTAACAGTAACACAGGGGGTAATACTTTTACCTCTTTATATGTCCATTAACTATACTTTCAATAAGAACTTAGATGGTGACTCCAACCTAAGCTAATCAATTAGAATGTGTTAACTGTAGCAATCTTTAATCCCCACAAACTTTCTTGTGAAACGCAAGTAACATATTGATTTAAATTGTTTTACTATGCAACAGTATTCAGCAATTAAGATACAAAATCCTACCTGGATGCTCTTCCTGAGTTGTGCTTGCTGTTCCTGAAACAGTAGCACCAATGTCAAGAACATGCTGTTCTGCATTTTCCTGGGAGCTGTTTGGATTCCTGACAGTGAACAGGAACTCTTCATTTGGTGTTAGTGGTGGCTCTGTAGAAGGCTGCCTAGTACCCATCCAATCTCAGCCCACTGCAGCTGCTCTCCAAGCAGAAGAGATCATGTCAGTGGCCCTATGGTGCACCTGCTCATATGTCATGCTGTAGCCACCCACGACATTAACATCATTGACAACATGCTGCTAAATTTGCATTCTGCGTGATATATCTCACTATCTCCTTTCAAGCAAAAAGGCACCATGTTGTCTAAAAGTGTCAACAATGACCTGATTTTTTGTGTCTGTGAAGGGTGGTCTTCAAGAATTGAGATGCCTGGATGGCATAATCCTAGGTGTCCTAAAAGACAACAGAAGGATAGTACACATAAGTGTTACATAACTACAAAACGACTGTTCCCATATAAAACAGAAAAGATAGCATTTCAGTATTACCCACTGCAGAAACATAAAACAGTCTAGAGATTTGAAATACAAATAACAGTATGGATGAAAAAAAGAGAGAATAACAATAGCAACATGTCCTTCCTTGTGCCATAACAGAAATGCACCTTTGTTTCCCCCAAAAAAGAATAGGCAAATGATCCATTTCTAATAAATCATTTAGAAATATTAAAAGTGCTATAAAATGAACTGTTTGTGAAACATGTCTATGGATTTAACACAGAACACTCAATTTTAAGGTATTGCCAATCATGTAAACCTCTGAAATGTCCTGACAAACATGTCCATGGCATGAGTACACTTCTAATTAATGCATACTGATAAAATTATAAAGCCTTTGCAACAGATTTTTATTAATTGCATTCTGGCATATGCAGTACGTAGCTGACAAAATGCAAGCATAACTTCTCAAGTTCAGAAATCCTCTGTGCAGATATATCCAAAGCAATAGCATCTTTTCTGTGTTCTCCACATAAATAAGTCTCCTCACCTTCAGTTTCCTTAGCTATACAGTTGCATTTTTATGATGTAGATTCAGGGCTGTTAGCATGGCAAAGATGAAAATCAGGTGTGAACGCATTAGAATTGCTGAATCCCAAATACTTGGCTCTGTGTCGTAAATGTAAACATAGTGGAGGCACTCCCTCAGTGTTTGTTTTTAACAGATTGCAACTGTGAATGATTACTGATTGGAAGAAGGACAACAGAACAGCACTGCAGACTGCCCTACATCCAGTGGGTGTGTCAGGTTGGACTTACAAAGTGTTATATGTAAAATTGGAAATGTAAGTAAGCAGTACACAATTCACATGTTTTGTTCATTAACATCCAATCTCCCCTTCATTTGTTGGCAACTGCAAATGATATTATTATCATTTAATATTCTCATATATTTTAATGACAATGATATAAAATGACTTACAGACTGCATGTGTCAGATTACTGGTCAGATAAAAGATGAATGATCAACAAACACAGAGAAATAAGACAGAACTGTATATTTGCAATCGATATTCATAACTGGCTGTGTGATCACTTAGTGCACTACATCCAAAAATAATAAATGTACAAATAATGGTTTTATGGGTTCATATTACTGAAGAGGATGTTGCAATTGGTTATATGCAGAATGGTTTCAATTCCTTGCTACAAAGTTGTTTGGGTGGCAAATAGGTATAAAGCACCTTTCCTGTGTTCTGAAGGTTCATTGGAATGAGAGTTCAAATCCAGACCTATATAGAAATATCTCCTGTGTACCACATTTTCCAGTGTGTATGTCACAGATTCCTTTTCCTCATTTCAACTACTTTTCCCTTTTTACTTTTCTTTCTTTTTTTTGGGGGGGGGGTCCAGTGTTTGTGCAATGCACCGCTTAGTGCAATCACGAGAAATGGAGGAAAATGAATGTCAGGATTGACTGTGCTTATCTCATTTGTGCGAAGAGCAGCAATGAGCAAACTGGACAACTGACCCATGCAGGAAGAAGACAGAACACCTGTAGAACACTTGCAAACAAGGTGCCTGTAAAAGGGCAAAGGTGAAAAACAATACATTATTGCAAGTTCTGTATGTCATTGTACAACTGCGCTTAGCGGCATTGTGAGGTGGTTAGCAAGGTTCCCCAGCACCTGCAGCCATTGAACACCTGCAGACAGGACTCAGACAGCCAATAACTGAAACCAGATACATTCAATTAATTCTTTTGGCACAACACAAACCTGCTAAACAGTGTTGTACAGTGGTTAACACAGAGACCTTTAGAATGATTAGTAAATTAGGGAATGTCATGTAACTAGTCCTGTGGCAGCAGGTGTAAGCATAGGGCTGGAGTACAGATGGTCCTAGGTTCCAGTTCAAGGTATGCAACCTGTTTTTACTGTTGTGGCAGTGCAGTTTATAGCAATGAACTGAAAAATAGACAAGTGTTATTTCAACAATCTTGTGGCAAAAGGTGTAAATGTAGGACTGTCATACACAAGCCCCTGAGTTCTAATACAAGGTAATCCATAGACTTTTACTGTTGCTCCACTTCCCATTATATTCACTCTCACTCATGATACTTTAGATAGTGGAGCTAATATGAATTATATGTATGAGGGATGAAGACTGTGTACTATATTTCTGTAAGTATAATTCTGCTATCTGGACTTGCATGACCTTCAGAATTACCTAAGACACATACACAATTGGATCTATATCCAATAACATTGTCAGGTTACATACATACATGTGTAACAGCTCAAACTGTCACCTATATTTATGTATGATTCCCGACTATGTCTGAGCAGCAATTCTTCTGTGCCAAAGATGGAAAATCAATGCTGTGGAAGAAAATGTTTTGTCTCTTATGCCTAGCCTAGGTTTGAATTCAACAATGTAAAAATCAATTTTCTGAGTGTATAAAGGTAAAAACAAATGTGTTAGTTCATTACATTTATGCACCCAGTGCATGTCTGCAAACCTAATTCATCTAACAGTTACCTTCCAATTTCAAATATATATTTCTAGGCTACATCAGTAGACACCCCTCAAACAAAGGCCAATTGTCAGATTAACCTTCCAGTTTCAATTAATTCTTCCCTGCTTGGCTCTGCTGCTCACTGCTTAGCATCATGCAAACACAGTTGGCATCATTTCTCAGGTTTGCCCACTACCAGTAAATGCAATAACTGGATTTGGCGGGAAAGCATCAGTTTCCATTCCTTTAGTTTGGCTGTTAGACATGGCTGGTACTACATGGGAAGGTGCCAGGTTTGGGGCACAGAGTTGGAGTCCATGAGTCCAGGATATTTACTGGACTCCTGGTAAAGCACCACGGCCAAAGGCTTCTGCATTGGGATTATTCTGGCAATCAGTACAAATCTGAGCCGTTGAATAGTTTGGCCCATGCTATATCCTTTGCCACAAGTATCCCAAGCACTGGAGAGCAATGTAGGCATGATTTTGATGATCTACATGGATAAAAAGTGATACTCTTAACAGTTGTTTGGAGGAATTTGAGACTGCGGACATCCCACAGCTGTGTTAGTATGATAATAAGAAAGTATTTGTAAGACTTAGAAAGCTAAATGTAGGCAAGTATGGCCGGTATGCATAATTCTTTCCTGTTCTTCCCCACCTGCCACCGAGCACGAGTTCAACCAGCAGGCTCATGTTGCTCGATTGGAGAGACTGAGGGAAACAAGTGGTATGTATGCAGCAGAAGAAAAGGTTCCCTATTAGAAGACGAAAGACACATTCTTTCGAATGCGTCTTGGTCGTCTTGGTCGAACTCAAAAGCCTGAAATGGCAAAATATCAAAGTGGCTTTTAAGTGAATTCTTTCCCTGGGAAAGAATTCGCTTGGCCATTTCGTTACTTTGCCATTTTTGGCACTGTAGTGCAGTCTCGGAGTTGGTATATTTAAGTGGGGGGGGGGGGATGTTAGTGTTTTATTTATTTATTTATTTTTTGTTGGAACAGCAATTTTTTTCCCTAGGAAAAAAATCTCTGTTCTGACAGTTCAAAATTGTAAGCTTTCACTTACATAGGGTTGATTAATCACCATTCACTTTTTAATAGTTCATTGATCTAATATAGACCCGAAGAAAAGTGTTATTGTAGCATTAAAAGTTAAAGATAGCTTTTTGGGCTTTTATAGAGTTGTATCAAATTGGGCATACAGATCCCAACTGTAAAAGGAAGTATGCCTGCATTAGTCTGTAGCACTAACCAATTGTAAGATTCCAATATTAGACTGTCGTCAGAGGTTGTGGGTTCAAATACCACAATTCACAACTATACAATACTGTTATTTCTTCAATAATAAGCAAAAAATATGCACACAATGGCTGTCAGGACTCCACTTTTTAATGAAAAACAACAAAGCACAATTTAGTAGTTAAGCACTTTTATCAAGGAACAATGACGTCATCAGAACTAGGAACAACAATCAGATTCATCATTAAATAACATGTTGTTGAATTTGATTGGCTAAAAAGGTCAATAATGAATACAATTTTAAAAGGACAGTAGTTAATATATAAAAAAAATGCTATTGAAAGACATACTAAAAAATATACACACAAGATAAATATAATGTATTTATACTAAGGACATATTATTAAAAATTCACATTGTATGTATATAAAAATGAACTTACTAAACAATAAATAAAGTATATAATCATCTAACATCAAAAAGTAATAAACATTTATTTTATAATTTTTTAATCTTTTAATAATGATTTTGTAGAAATAACAAGGCACAATATTGATACCCCCACTATTTAATTATTGTTCTATCCTTGAGTGCTGGACTAATAGATATAGTGTCATTCAAGCCAGGGGGGAAATTGGCAGCAAGCCTAAGTTGCCACAAAACGTCCTTCTTACAAAGCTGATTTTTCCAATCACCATCCCTAGGCTCTATGTTTACATTGTCCAGGATGCCGAATTTAAAACCATGAAAGTTCTCACAAACCAAAGAGTGCCTAAATAATGCGTTGGCGTCTTTTTTATTTTTTAATTCATATATGTGCTCATAAATTCTTCATTTTAAAGATCTTTTGGTCTTCCTGATGTAAAATCCTGGACAAGTGTCACATAATGCCAGATAAACTATTCTCTGGGTATTGCAGTTGCCATGTCTGAAATGAATGCAAGTACTCATTTTATCACTCAACACTACACTAGGTTCCTTAAAAATGAGCCACACTGTGGACAACAACCACAACTCCTAATACCTTTTTCAATATAATGGTCACTATGTGTAATAGGAGTTTCAACTAATTCTTTTAAATTCATTCCTACTTTACCACTAAAAAAGGCTGGTCCCCCACAGCATGGTATATATCTTGATTTGTCTTGAAAATGCTCCAGTTCCTTTGTAAAATGTTTTTAATGTCTTTAGATAAAACACTGTGTTGAACTATACAAGCTTGTGTATACTTAACAGGTTTAGAAGGAGAAACTTTTTTACCCAAATGAGCCTGTAGCATAGCTCCTGCCCCTAAAGGTGGTTTGTACTTCTTACTCCACTCATGATAAACCCCATCCAGTATAGACTCAACCATATCTCTAGGATAACCCCTCTTAATAAACATGTCCCATAACATAACAAATTAGTTTCTAACATCATCCAAATCAGAGGTCATATGTGCAATACGTATGGCTTGCCCCTTAATAATGCTTTTCTTTTGTGAAAATGGATGATGGCTGGAAAAATGCAAATAAGAGTTACAAAAAGTACTTTTTCGAAACACCCCAGACTTAAAATCATGGAAAATATGAGAAACTAGGGTATCCAAATAAGATATCACTTTCTCATCATAAGAAAAAGTAAATCTTAGAAAGGGGGTAGTGTCATTTAAATATTCTATAAAAGTGGGGATTTTGTTCTTTTCCCCTTTCTATAAAGTGAAAATATCATCCAGGTATCTATTGTATAACAGTATATGATTAGCCCACCAACTACTGTTGAATATATATTAAAGTTCCCATCCCAGAAGTACTATATTTTCATATACCGGAGCACACACTGCTCCCATGGCCACTCTGGAAACTTGCTGGTAATATTGGCCTTCAAAATATATATAATTATAGTCTAATATAATAGCCATCTATTAATGTAACCTCATCATGTGTCAAAATAGAGTCAAGAAATACAATTTATTCAAAGTATTCCATACCTTCTTGGCTAGGAATACAGGTAAATAAATCCTTGAAATCTATAGTCAAAAAGACTAAATCAGAACTCCAAATATCTTGGCTAAGTTGGCCTAAAATATCCCAAGAGTCCTTTACAAGATGCAGAACCCCTTCCACTATATGTTTGATTTTATTTTCTACAAAAATAGACAAACTGTGGGTCTTAGAACCTCTAGCAGAAACTATAGGTCTGAAAGGTGCAGTACAAATGCTCTTGTGTACTTTGGGTATACTGAATATAACAGGGACCTTAGGATGTAAATTGATCAGCAAATCATAGATGTCCTGATCAATACACTGGTCCAATAGGAATTCCTCTAAAAAACTATCTATGGATTAGTAGGCAGTGTGTATCGGATTAATGGATACCTGGAAATAATTATTTTTATTAAATAGTAATTCTTGCATACTGTTGGTGTAATCGATAGAATTAAATATAACAATGCCCCCCTCCCTTATCTGGGGTCATAATACGAACAGACCTGTCTCCCCTAATTTGATTTAACAATGTTTTCTCTTTTTGATTTAAATTCAGGAAAAACCTTTTGTGACCAGCCCAAAGACAATATAAATCTTCCTTAACAGTTTTTTCATAAGTATAAATCAATGGATGGACGTGTGGATTGTAGATACTATTTTTCTTAAGACCATCCTTATGGATTTTTAAACCTTCCTGTTTGGAGAAAATAATCTGAAAATTCAATTTCCTAGCATACAAATGGATGTCTAAAAGGCCATCAGATATATCGAGGATTTTTGCAGGTACATATTTAAAACCCTTAACAAAAAGGGAAAAATATTCATCGGTAATAGGTCTGTCGGTGTAATTGTAAATATCGAATCCCTGAAAAGTATGAATAATGTGTGGTTCTTCCACAGTTATAGGTGGAAACAATATTTGTTCCTGCCTTCCTCCTGTATGAATAACTCTTGAGGTACTGAGCCACATGGCTGTATGCATAATTCCTGTTTGCTATTCTATACCAGTGGCACAAATGCCCTGCTGTAAACTGTAATCTGTATAATTGGAACACGCATATGTGCAATATGTATCAGAGCTTTGGCCGGCTAACATCTACCTGAAATAAGCTGGATGTATAAGTGAATTTAAGTACACTTGTATCTGCTCTTTTGCATATAGTATTGTATTTAATTTATTTATTTGTGTTTTTCATTGAATATTAACTCAACTGAAGTTGTGGCTGTCTCTCTACAGAGTACTTTTTAGAATTTCTGTGTAGCCATTGATAGCAGTGGGGGTAGTTTCAGCTCATTACTAACATCCTGTCTTGCCTTATATAAGTGGTACATTTTGAGTTATCTCTGCTTAATATCAGAGCTTTGGCCGGCTAACATCTACTTGAAATCAGCTGGACATATGAGTGAATTTAAGTACACTTTTATCTGCTCTTTTACATATAGTATTGTATTTAATTTATTTATTTGTGTTTTTCACTGAATATTAACTCAACTGAAGTTGTGGCTGTCTCTCTACTTGGTACTTTTTAGAATTTCGGTGCAGTCATTGATAGCAGTGGGGGGTAGTTTCAGCTCATCACTAACAACCTGTCTTGCCTAATATAAGTGGTACATTTTGAGTTATCTCTGCTTAATATTAGAGCTTGGGTCAGCTAACGTCTACCTGAAATCAGCTGGACATATAAGTGAATTTAAGTACACTTTTATCTGCTCTTTTGCATATAGCATTGTATTTAATTCATTTATTTGTGTTTTTCACTGAATATTAACTCAACTGAAGTTGTGGTTGTCTCTCTACAGATTATTTTTTAGAATTTCTGTGTAGCCATTGATAGCAGTGGGGGTAGTTTCAGCTCATCACTAACATCCTGTCTTGCCTTATTTAAGTGGTACATTTTGAGTTATCTCTGCTTAATATCAGAGCTTTGGCCGGCTAACATCTACCTGAAATCAGCTGGATGTATAAGTGAATTTAAGTACATTTTTATCTGCTCTTTTGCATATAGTATTGTATTTAATTTATTTATTTGTGTTTTTCATTGAATATTAACTCAAGTAAAGTTGTGGCTGTCTTTCTACAGAGTACTTTTTAGAAATTCTGTGTAGCCATTGATAGTAGTGGGGGGTAGTTTCAGCTTATCACTAACATCCTGTCGTGCCTTATATAAGTGGTACATTTTGAGTTATCTCTGCTTAATATCAGAGCTTTGGCCAGCTAACATCTACCTGAAATCAGCTGGACATATAAGTGAATTTAAGTACACTTTTATCTGCTCTTTTGCATATACTATTGCATTTAATTTATTTAGTTGTGTTTTTTACTGAATATTAACTCAAGTGAAGTTGTGGCTGTCTCTCTACTGGATACTTTTTAGAATTTCTGTGTAGCCATTGATATCAGTGGGGGTAGTTTCAGCTCATCACTAACATCCTGTCTTGCCTTATATAAGTGGTACATTTTGAGTTATCTCTGCTTAATATCAGAGCTTTGACCGGCTAACATCTACTTGAAATTAACTGGACATATAAGTGAATTTATGTACACTTTTATCTACTCTTTTGCATATAGTATTGTATTTATTTATTTGTATTTTTCACTGAATATTAACTCAACTGAAGTTGTGGCTGTCTCTCTACAGAGTTGGTGGCTTTGAAACTGCCTGCCCCTCTTGTAGATTTGTATTTGGATACTCCTTCTGGCCCCATTTCATTTGCTCATGCAACTGAGTGCAGTGAGATCATATTCTGATTTCAGGAACTCCTACTGTGTACAAAGAGAGCATATGGGAATGGCAACCCCTGTAGCCTCTTAATCCTGTTTTGTTCCGTCCCTCAAAAAATAAATAAATACAAAAAATATATATATATATATATATATATATATATATATATATATATATATATAGTTCCCATTCAGAAGCCTGAAACATCATAAGCCTGAAAATCAAAATCCTGAAACCAAAAGCCTGAAAATTCAGAATCCTGAAAACTCAAAATCCTGAAAGACCAAAATCCTGAAAGACCAAAATCCTGAAACTCAAAATCCTGAAAACACAAATAATGCTAATATGTCACTATAAAGACACTAATATCTACCAACTGACCCTGACCCTAACCCTAACCCTAAGGTCCGTCACTATCGCACACTCACCTGACCCGCCCCTAACCCTAACTCACTTAAACCGCCTAACCTCAATATTTGTCACTATTGCATACATGCCTAACCTGCGCCCCTAACCCTAACTCACTTAAACCGCCTAACCTAACATAAAACCAACCGCTCACTTACCTGACCCCAGCATGACCTAACACCACAGGGCTAACAATAGCAAAGCCACAATGACATCAGTATGTCTATTTTGTGTTTTCAGGATTTTGAGTTTCAGGATTTTGGTCTTTCAGGATTTTGGGCTTTCAGGATTTTGAGTTTTCAGGATTCTGAATTTTCAGGCTTTTGGTTTCAGGATTTTGATTTTCAGGCTTATGATGTTTCAGGCTTCTGAATGGGAACCATATATATATATATATATATATATATATATATATATATATATATATATATATATATATCTTATTCATCTGCTCTTACTGTAACTTAGTTGCTCTTCTGCGTGCTATCTGTTCAGTTGCTCTTACTCTGCACTTATTACTGCTTGTTAGCAGCCTTCTAATTTACTGCCTTCTGCACTTGTTTTTAAGTAATTTGTTAATGTAATTGCATTTATTTGAACTGTATTTGCCATAGTGTTGCTACACGCTTGGGTGTGCTGGCCTGCACTACAATGTGAATTGTATTTACTGCTGTTTTAGCTGCTTTTCTGTAACAAAAACAAAAAAAAATTCTAAGCTTGTTTCCTGCCTTTCCTGTAACTAGTCAAATCCAGATACAGACTTGCTGTATCCAGGACTGTTGGTAAGCTTCTGAGCCCCCCAAGCCTTTTTGCGTTGGAGGAAAACCTTCTAGCTTGTCAGTGGGAGTGGTAAGCACTAGGTAGCCTATCTACCATGGAAAGAGTGGAATTTAGCCCTGAAATTGTAGTTCATTGGCCGTTTGGGCAGTTTTTCCATCTCTTTCTACTTTCTGGTTAAAAGCCTGTTTTGCGTTTAGTCCCCGCCTTTCCTATAACTAGTGTAATCCAGGTACAGATTTGCTGTATCCAGGACTGTTGGTAAGCTTCTGAGCCCCTCAAGCCCTTCTGTGTTGGAGAGAAGCCTTCTAGCTTATCAGTGGGAGTGGTAAGTACTAGGTAACCTATCTACCATGAGAGGAGTGGTTTCTGGCCCAGAAATTATAGTTTATTGGCCATTTGGGAAGCTTTTCCATCTCTTTCAACCTTCTGATTTAAAGCCTGTGTTTGCACTTGTTTCCTGCCTTTCACATTTCTAGTCTAGTCCAGGTACAGATTTGCTGTATCCAGGACTCTTTGTAAGCTTCTGAGCCCCCAAGCCTTTCCGTGTTGGAGGGAAGCCTTCTAGCTTATCAGTGGGAGTGGTAAGCATCAGGTAGCCTATCTACCACAAGAGGAGTGGTCCCTGGCTCAGAAATTGTAGCTATTGACTGTTTGAGCAGTTTTTTTCCATCTCCTTCAACTTTCTGGTTTGAAAGCCGCACTTGTGCCTGTTTCCCGCCTTTCCTATAACTAGCCTAGTCTGGTTACAGAGTTGCTGTCTCCAGGATTGCTAGTAAGCTTCTGAGCCCCCCAGCCTTTCTGTGTTGGAGGAAAGCCTTCTAGCTTATCAGTGGGAGTGGTAAGCACTAGGTAGCTTATCCTCCATGGGAAGAGTGAGTTTTGGCCCAGAAATTGTAGTTTATTTGGCCGTTTGGGCAGTTTTCCATCTCTTTCAACTTGCTGGCTTAAAAGCCTACATTTGTACTTGTTCACTGCCTTTCCTGTAACTAGTCTAGTCCAGGTACAGATTTGCTGTATTCCAGGACTCTTTGTAAGCTTCTGAGCCCCCCAAGCTTTTCTGTGTTGAAGGGAAGCCTTCTAGCTTATCAGTGGGAGTGGTAAGCATTAGGTAGCTTATCTACTACAAGAGGAGTGGTTCCTGGCCCAGAAATTGTAGCTATTGGCTGTTTGGGCAGTTTTTTTCCATCTCTTTCAATGTTCTAGTTTAAAAGCCGCACTTGCGCTTGTTTCCCACCTTTCCTGTAACTAGCCTAGTCCAGATACAGAGTTGCTGTATCCAGGACTGTTGGTAAGCTTCTGAACCCCGCAAGCCTTTCTGTGTTGGAGGAAAGCCTTCTAGCTTATCAGTGGGAATGGTAAGCACTAGGTAGCCTGTCTACCACAAGAGGAGGGGTTCTTGGCTTAGAAATTGTAGTTTATTGACCATTTGGACAGTTTGTTTGTCTCTTTCAACTTTCTGGTTTAAAAGACCACATCTGCGCTTGTTTCCCATCTTTCCTGTAACTAACCTACTGGTAGCACTAGAAAGCCTTAAAGTGATACAAGCCTTCTAGCTTAGGAGAGAGACTTTGGAGTGATTAAGTATCAGTTTTCTGTATTTTCTTGCTGTACTAAACTATTTTCCACCTAAACGCAGATTTTCCAGCGTTTATTGTGATTTAAAAGCTTTTTTTTTCACATATTGCACTTATTTGACTGCCTGCACTTTTAAAAAGTTGTTTTTTGTTTAAATACTTTAACTGTTGTAGGCTACACACTAAAGTGCAATAGCCTTTTCTGATTGTTTGAAGTCATTTAAAGTTGTTTTAAGTTTATTTTTTTACTGTTTTTGCCTTACCTTTAAAAAAAAAAAAAAAAAAAAAAATCCTTGTTTCCCACCTTTCTAAGCTAGTATAGTCAGTTTTCAGGCTAGTGCTGAATTCAGGGCTGTGATACTAATTTCTGAGTTGCCCATACCTTACTTGGATAGAAGGAAGTTTCTCTGTTCACCTGTGAGAGAGGGGAGCTTTGAGCAAACTATCTGTCGCTGGAGGTGTAGTCTCAGCCCAGAAGTTAGTAGTTTATTGGCCATTTTGGGCTAATTTTTATTTCTTTCATTTCCCTACTATAAAAACTGCATTTGCACAGTTTTGCGCACCGGGCAGTGCCGGTTAGCCATGGTTAAATTATTCCCGGCTCCACTAACTCTCCTCTTTAGTTTTTCCCTTGAAACTAGTCTAGCTCTCAACCTAAGCACTCAAAAAGCATCTTACAGCCCAGCACTTGCTCAGACCTAATAACAAGCACTAATATACCCTGACACTGACTGCCCAGCAGGGCAAGGCTCTTTATTCACCCCTCACCAACCAAGTGACTAAGCAGCTCACCCTACTATTCAGGCATGACCAAAGGGCAACTTCAGGTGCACTCTCCAGTCCAGCTGGTGAATCTGGGTATCCTGAGGCAATGTTACAACTGCCTCATGTACACAGACAACCCTCTCCTCCTACCACAAAACACTAACATATGCAAGAGATGCAATTATACAGCCAAACTGGAAGCTAAGCTGTCTCCACCCAAGACTGGAACAGACAGTCAAGCGGAAAAGGTTAACACTTGCACCACAACTCCACCCGCACACAGACCTACTAAAACAGCAATGGCAAAAATACAGATAAATACACAAAAATCATACTCGGAGGCTCTAAATAAAAACCTGCAGAAGCATCAGAAACCTCCAAAGCAGACACCCAAACAATCTGCACTTCCTGTCACAAACCAGTTAACACATAAAACACAAAATCAGTGTGCTGCACAATCGCAGCCCTTAAAGTGAAATAACATACCTAACACACTAGTAATAGGTGACTCTATAGTCAGGCACACTGATGTCCCACTCACTAGGCTGGACAAGCAGAAGGTTACTGTTAGCTGCCTGTCGGGAGCCAGAATCCACCACATAACACAAGCACTCCAGTCACTCCAGAACAAGTACAAATATGACTCTATCATTGTTCATGTTGGTGTGAATGACCTGAGAAGTACCTCCCTGGACTACATGAAAAGAGACATGGAAGAGCTCTCTGATCATGTAGCCCAGGCTGGTATGACCCTGACCCTGAGTAGCATCCTGCCCTCACCAAGAATGATGCCTCAGTATAAAGAAAAAATGGTCAATTTCAACAATTGGCTAAGCTTCTGGTGTCATTCAAAGGGGATCCAGTGTCTGTCAGCCTGGGACGACATGCTCGACAAGCCACGTTGCTTCGCAGGAGATGGCTTGCACCTGTCACCCCTAGCCTTTGGAATATTGGCCAAGGCTCTTACTGCCCCCATAGTGCCTTTTTTAGGCAAGGCTCAAAAGTCAAACCCACCTCCGTAAACAGCACAATTAACAAAAAAACTATGGTTATGCTTCTCAACGCCAGGAGTTTAAATCTCAAAATGCACGAGCTCAAAGCACTCCTCAGTATGGAGAATGTCGACATCTGTGCAGTAAGTGAAACCTGGTTCAAGGCTCCAGAGAGCACCCTAGCACTACCGGGCTACAACTCATACCACACGTTTTGGCCACAGATCACGGACCGAAAACACAAAATGAGGGGATGTATCCATATTCATCAAGGATACCTACACCTCCAGGTTAGTGGTGCAGCATGATACCTCTAAGATCATCCATGTGCAACTAACATTGGGAAAATCTGCAATACAAATTGTGGTCTGCTACAGATTACCCTCCATGACCCAGGGCCACCACTCCACCTTTCTGGAGACACTGGAAAATATGAAGGTCCTACCAAACACCCTGATATTGGGCAATTTCAATTACCCTACCATTCACTGGGAAAACTACTCAAGTACAAATTCCCAGACCCAGCGCTTCCTGGAATTCATCAACTCAAACGCCCTGGATCAACTGGTAAACTCCCCTATCAGAGGTGAAAACATACTGGACCTGGACATCACCAACATGGGCGACAGGTGTTCCAAACCAGAGGTCAACCCATCACTGGTTAGATCAGACCATAAACTAATCACTCTGGATGTCCACACCCCACCACCACCCCCAATTAAGGAAACCACAGTAAAAAACTTTTCTAAAGCAAACTTCACCTTACTTAAGACAGAGGTGGTAAGTTTCACAGCCCCCACACTAAAGGATAACGCCGCGCAAGATGCAGAAACCTTTACAAATGCACTCTATGAGCACCTACATGGATGCATGGATCATGATATCCCTAGCAAAACAAAGACTCACTCCTCTAAGAGAAGGAAACCAATTTGGTGGACCCCTGCAATAAACAGGCTAAACAATAGAAGGAGGAAACTAGTTCAGAAAAAAAGCAAATCCCAAGAAGGAAAGACATCCCTGATCAGTATCAGTAAGAAACTGAGGTCCCTCATGAAATCATCCAAGGCTAACTTCGAAAGAAAAATAGCCAAGTATTCAAAAGATAACCACAAAGCCTTCTTTAGCTATGTTAAGAATCTAAGTGGCAACTCACAGATATGCACTGAACTGGTGCAAAATAGCACAAAATATACTGAACCTACTGATATTGCCAACATCCTGGCAGATAGATTCAGTGCAAACCCCCCCCCTCACCTCCAAAAGGGCCCATAACAATACCGGAAAAGTTTAGTGTCCCAAAAATCACAGACGCACAGGTGAAAACAGCCCTTTCAAAAGCCAAAAACACAGCGTCAATGGGATCAGATGGTGTCCCAGGCTGCAACTTGCATGAACTACAGAACAAACTAACCCCCCACCTAAACATGCTGTTCAACCTCAGCCTCTTCACAGGCTATGTGCCCATAGAATGGCGCACAGCAATGGTTATTCCTCTCCACAAAGCAGGGGCCACAACTGACCCTGGTAACTATCGCCCCATAAGCCTGACTAGCCTGGTCTGCAAGGCTATGGAGCGCATCATCATGGAACTCATTAACAAAGACATTGGGAACCTCCAAACATTTGATCCTACCTAGTTCGGCATTGTTAAGGGCAGCTCATGCCTATTAAACCTGGCTGACTTCTTTGAGACAATCACCAAGGCCATAGACGAGGGAAAGGTGGTTCACACAGCTTACCTTGACCTCACCAAGGCTTTCGACACCATTCTCCACTTGGGTATTACAGAAAAACTCACCAGCCTGAACATAAACCCCTACATCATGAGATGGGTTGCCAACTGGCTTACAGACAGAACTCACATGGTAAGAATAGCAGGCTCCAGGTCCGACTCTAAACCAGTCACAAGTGGTGTCCCGCAAGGCTCGGTCCTGGGACCCACACTGCTCGGCATATACTTCTCAGAAGTACAGGCAAACACAGGAGGACTATGGCTAACCAAGTTCGCCAATAACTGCAAACTGAATCCAGCGAGACCAGAACGCAAACTCGCTGCCACTCATAACAATATTGCCAACAGCAAATTATGTTGCAAATTATGTTGCCAACTGCAAATTACATAATTCCAACACCATGATGTAAAAAACAAAATTTAATATGACAAGGTTAAGCGCTTTCACTCGCAGGTAGCGAGCTTCATCAGAACAGTAATACAACAAGTAAAAAACATTTAAATAGCCATTTTTTGGCGCCAAATTTTCTTAAAGCTGTATACATATAATATCTAGGCTATTCACATTTGTGTTCATTAATTTTATAATAAAAATACTTGAAAATGCATGTTTATGTTTCAATAACAATAAATTAACAATAGCATACACATTCAATAACTTGAAATAAATAATTGTTAAAAATAATGAATAAAATTCTCTATTAATGGGTATTTTAACTATCTAGCTCCAATATAGGTTTGACAGAAATAAATTAATTCAGTCCTGGTGGTGTCATAGCATCAGTTAATAATTGCCACCAAAACTCTTTATAAGCCAAACATTTCTTGATGTTGCCACCTCTGGGATTCATTGTAACAACTTCTAATATACCAAATTTAAAACAATGTTCATCACCCTGATTCATTATATGCTTGTAAAGTGCATTTTTTGTGTCCTTAGTCCTAATACTATATAAATGTGAATAAATTATTTTTTTTAATTTTCTCTCTGTCTTTCCTATATAATAGGATGGGCATGACATACATTTAGCAAGGTAAACAAGCATACTGGTATTACAATTACCATGTTTGAAATTAATTTTAGTTTTATTGATGTTATTCAAAATAATATATTTCTCCTCATTTATCACAAAACATTGATGACATGCTCCGCATTTAAAAGTATGTCCAAGTTCCTTACTATATTATTTTGAATAACATCAATAAAACTAAAATTAATTTCAAACATGGTAATTGTAATACCAGTATGCTTGTTTACCTTGCTAAATGTATGTCATGTCCATCCTATTATATAGGAAAGACAGAGAGAAAATTAAAAAAAATAATTTATTCACATTTATATAGTATTAGGACTAAGGACACAAAAAATGCACTTTACAAGCATATAATGAATCAGGGTGATGAACATTGTTTTAAATTTGGTATATTAGAAGTTGTTACAATGAATCCCAGAGGTGGCAACATCAAGAAATGTTTGGCTTATAGAGAGTTTTGGTGGCAATTATTAACTGATGCTATGACACCACCAGGACTGAATTAATTTATTTCTGTCAAACCTATATTGGAGCTAGATAGTTAAAATACCCATTAATAGAGAATTTTATTCATTATTTTTAACAATTATTTATTTCAAGTTATTGAATGTGTATGCTATTGTTAATTTATTGTTATTGAAACATAAACATGCATTTTCAAGTATTTTTATTATAAAATTAATGAACACAAATGTGGATAGACTAGATATTATATGTATACAGCTTTAAGAAAATTTGGCGCCAAAAAATGGCTATTTAAATGTTTTTTACTTGTTGTATCACTGTTCTGATGAAGCTCATACCAAGTAGTTAAAGCGCTTAACCTTGTCATATTAAATTTTGTTTTTTTACATCGTGGTGTTGGAATTATGTAATTTGCAGTTGGCAACATAATTTGCAACATAATTTGCTGTTGGCAATATTGTTACGAGTGGCAGCGAGTTTGCTTTCTGGTCTCGCTGGATTCATTTTTTCTTTTTGGTTCCAAACGCTAGTTTCTGAGGTTAATAACTGCAAACTGGGAGCCATAACTGACTCTTCTGCTGACATGGACATCCTCCAAAAGGGCCTTACTGAGATGGACACCTGGTGTCAAAGTCATGGCCTCAAGCTAAATGCCAAAAAATGCATAGTCATCACATTTGGGAAAAACAAAACATTCCTGAATTACCACATAGGTGGCAGCCCCCTTAATACAGAAGGGGTAACAAGAGATCTGGGGACCCAGGTAGATAGGAATCTCTCGTTTGACAATCATACTGCTAAAGTAGTTAGGAACTCCTTCCATGTGGCCCATCTAATTACTAAAGGGTTCACATCTAGAAATAAAGAGGTTATAGTGCCCCTCTACTCGTCACTCATTAGACCCATCATAGAGTACAATGCCCCATTTGGGCTGTACCTCACAAGACAATTCCAACAGCTGGAAAGACAACAAAAGTACATCACCAAGAGGATTACTGGTCTCAAACATATGTCCTATGCAGCCCGACTGAAAAAAATTCTGGCTGTACTCAGTGGCATATTGCTTACTCAGAGGTGATCTCTGCCTTATTTACAAAGCCATGTCCAACTCAGAATTGATGGACATGCTCCACCTAAAGAAATCCAAGTCACTGTGAGCCATGTGCTCTAGTGAGCTAAACCTCACCACAACAATAAATAGAACATGATGGAGGGATAGATTCCTGTCACAGAGACTCCCCATGCTTTGGAACAAAATTCCAAATTACATCAGGCAGATTCCCTCACTAACACTCTTCAAGAGGAAACTTTACGAGTGGATGGGTAACAGAAAATACACCCCTGGGATCACTTAATTGGCTCTGCTTGACAGAGGATCAGTTAATTAATCAGTGGGGCAGCGAAAGCCGACACAATCTGGCTTGGCTTATAAATGCTCTTGGGCAGATAGCTTAGTACCTACCTATGAACCTATGAACCTATGTGCACATTTCAAGCATTACTTTCAGCAAACTGTAGTACAGTGTGTATCTGTTAGGATGTACACCTAAATGCAATACTTCACATAAAAGATTTGTATAACTGTATTAATACATTGTATGTCACATATGAAGGTACTAATTTTATCTCTTTTTTTCTCTTAACCCACCCCTTACCTCTCTTTTGTTATTTTCTATTATGTGCCATCAAAATGTCTCCATATCATCCATGTGTACCACATCACTAAATGCTATACAGCTAGGTAGGCCAGCCCCGGTGGATAAGCCTGCCCCTGCTCCACTGGCTCCAGCACCAATGTCCAGCATGTCTAGGAGCCAACCTGGCAGTGCAGCCTCTGCTGCCCCTGCACTACCTGTGCCCTCAGGTAGTACTGCCCCCGAAGCTGATGCAGTGGTACCCTCTTGGAGAATCATGGAGGTGGTGATTTCATCATTCTCAGGGAGTTACCAGGGATGGTGCATAGAGTCATGCACTGCACTACTGGTGTATGCCAACACTGGATGGAGAGGCTGCTCTCGCTCATGGTCCACAGGAGGACAAGGAGACATCAAGCACTCCAGCTGCCAGCAGAGTAAGGGGACAGTGATGACAGTGGGAGAGGAATCGATTCTCACTATCTCCAAGTTTGATGTCCATGAGTCTGTGTTGTCCCCTCTGTCAGCCCAATCATCCAGTCCCCCAACTGACTGCTTCTGGTAGAGGCTGGCTCACTGAGCTTACGTCCATATATGTGGAAAAACAACTCAGGCAAGTGCTGAACAAGGTACCCACAGTGTTGAAGGATAGCAAGCAGTTCCTGGAACATCTGTATGCCTGGGCTAATCCCAGGCATAGTATAGACACTGGTGAGGTATTCTTTGTGACATTGGATGCAAACTCTTTGTTCACAGTGATTCCTAATGATGAAGGTGTTGAGAATGTTAGGCAATTCTTGATCAAAGAGAGTAATTTCTCTAGCACCAAAGTGAATATGATATGTGCCCTCTTGGACTTAATTTCGGAGAACAACATATTTCTGTTTGAGAAAGAATTCTTTCTCCAGAAAGTAGAAGTTGCTTGAATACATATGCCAATATTGTGTTGGCTCAATGGGAGAAAGAGATGGCCTTCTGCTCTGATATGTTTAAGCTATACATTACGTTTTACAAACATTTTGTATATGACATCTTTTTTACGTGGCATGGCAATGAGTTGCAGTTAGAGTGGTTTGTTAACTATTTAGGAAATACCACCTCCTACCTCTCCTTCTCCCTTAAGTATTCACAGCTTCAGATTGAATTTTTGGATCTTAATGTTAATAAGAACATGCTTGGTAACATCTCTACTAGGTTACATAGAAAGAGCTATCAGAAGAACAATATTTTTATCGCTCAAGTATGCATCCTAGGCATATCACAAGGAATGCTGTCAAAAATCAGATTTTGCATTGCAAGAGGTTGCACACTGATGAGCACACTCTTGCAGAGGCAATGAATGGTCTTTTTACAGATCTTAAAGATGGGGGTTATAAAGCATTTGAGATTGAAAAAGCCATCAAGGAGGTCAATTCTCTTGATAGCTACAAGATCAAACCTTATTTTTCTAGTGAATCCACGGTTAGTGTGCAGGATGCAGGATGAATAAGTGCTCAGGTAGTTAATAGACTGTGTTTAACATTTTCTAGTGACATCAATAGGACTTGTGACATTATTAAAAATAACTGGCCTATTCTACTTACAGACCCCAATATTAGTAGAGTCGGTTCTACTCCTAGTTTCAGTTTTAAAAATAATATGAATTTGAAACAGATATTGTGTTACAAGCAAAATAGTATGAATGAGAGATTCATCTCTAAGTGTAAAGGAATGTATCCATGTAGAGCCTGCAAGATTTGTTTCAACATATGGTCTACCTGTATGGTTATGCACCCAATACATCTTAAACCAATAGAATTTGCTTTTCATGCAGATTGTTCTACTAAGAATATCGTTTATTTGGCTAAGTGTAATTTTTGCAGTGCATTCTATATTAGTAAAACGAATCGTATGTTAAAGGAAAAAGTTATGGAGCATCTGAATGACATACGGAATCATAAATTCACTAGTGCATTGGCTAAGCATGTTTCAGATCTTGGTACTCAGCATAGTTTTAAATTTTTGGTTTTACAAAAAATTTATGAAACATTGAGAGAATGTGATATATGTAATGAGACCGAATACATTGAGTTGAGATGGATTGTGGATTTTAAGGCCTATATGCCACCTGGCCTGAACAGTGCTGTCTCTTTAAAACCTCTCTTAAGAAAAAGAGGCTTAACACACTGATTCTCGAATTGTGTTTTTATTGGATGTTAGTTTTATTTAAATTTTGTGATTTTGAAAGAATTTTTTATTTAAGGTTTGAAGAAGAGGGTTACCTCAAAAGCACTTACCTTATGTTATTTGTTTTGAATTAGTGTGTTTATCCTCCAGCCTGCATGCAACCTGTCCCACAAAAAAATGTCCCATACATAGCTCTCCATTTTGCACACTTGTCTTCTTGACACACTTGATTTGGTCCAACTGGCTGTACAACATGACTGCATTGCTGTCACCCTTCTTTTTGGAGGTGACAGTCTAAATTTAGTTAATATTCGGCACATATTTTCAGTTTACGCTTTTAAATAAATGGATATGTATAATTCTTTCTTACCTCCCTCCTGCACATTCCTGCATTGGGTTTCCTTTGTTCTTCCCCATGCTTGCTCCCCATTTCACCTCTTTCTTGTCTACTCCATTTTAACACCTTTAATCTAGTCAAAAAAAATAGAATCACACACAACACACATAAGTAGCAAAAAAGTAATGGAGCCCTTCACTTTTTGGGGTCTGTGTTTGCACGGAGTTTCACATTGCACAACAATGCATAGCAGCAGTGAGCAGCAGTACAATGATGAGATCACTCCATGCAATGCTGCTTAACCCTGCTGAGCCATGTCAACACACAGTAACTCATGTACTATAAAGAATGCATGTCATTGCATTATCAATGTTTATTTAAAAGTCTTCAAAAGTATTGGGTACACCTGGATTCAAGCTCAGTATCATCTGACTCATAAAGAAATGTGCCAATGCATTTACACTTGCTGCCACAGAGTCAGTTAAGCAGCAGGTACATTTCACAGATTTAGTACTAACACTCAGATGTTTCGCAATGCTGCTCATGTTTGCACACTGCTTAACTATGGGAAAACATGGAAAGTATTGAAAATGTGTCTCTCGCATGCACAAACACTGCCAACATGACACAAACCTGCTGCTCTCCGGACTATGGAAAAGTAATTATTATTACATATTCATCCTGTTTACTGTCCATTTCCTGTCTATGACATGAAATTGCATGTAGAAACTTAACAAACTGAAGACCATATGTAACAATATGTCACATTTTTAAAATACAGCCATGTGTTGCCTCCCCCAAGCACTGCGACCCTAGTGTCTCAGTACTTTTTCTACACATATATCACCTACAGTACAGAAATTAATATCAAATGCTGTGTGATATGCAATGCACATCAATCTGGTAACATGCAGAACTAGAACTATTCACCCATAAGCCTAAAAAGCCTTATCTGCAATGCTAGGGAAGGAATCAGCATGAACCTTATCCACAGGGATATAGATGACCTTCAACACTTGACCTGACCCATTATGGTTTTGTCAAGGGTAGACCTTGTTAGTGGACTTCTTTGATACTGACCCCAAAGACCTGGATGAGACATAACAGGACATACTGCCTATGATAAGTTATTCAAGGCCTTTGACACAATCTCCCCTTCAGGTATCATAGAGAAAATCTCCAATCTGGGAATTAACCCATACATTACTAGATGGATAGCCAACTGGCTCACTGACAACACACTGCCAAAGTTGGGGACTGCACCTCCACCACTAGAACACTTACCAGTGGAATGCCACAAGGATCTGTGCTGGGTCCTCAACTGTTTGGAAACTATTTCTCTGAAGTCCAGGAAAGGGTAAATGGCCTGTGGCTTACCAAGTTTACAGATGACTATCAACTGGAAGCAGTCATACAGGATCCTCCAACTATGTTAACAGATTACAAAAGAGGCTGACACAGACAAATGATTGGTGCCAGACTCATGGACTGAACCTTAAAGCAAAAAATGCCTCATTGTCCCCTTTGGCAATGAGCTACCCTGCTAATTATGATATACATAATATCTCTCTAAGCTCAAACACAGTGTTGTGAGACTTGGGAACACATGGCAATAACAATCTACTCTTCAATTGCTATGTGACCATAGTGGTGAGGCACACATTCTACACTGCACACCTCATAAACAAGGCCATTATATCCAAGACCAGGGAGGTCATAGGTCTGTTGTACTCTACCCTTATCAGACCACTAACTGAGTACAATGCACTCTTCTGTCTGTACCTCACCAGACACCTGCAGCTACTGGAGAAAACACAGAGGTTTATGACTGGAAGAATTCAGGGCCTACAAAACATGACATACATGGAAAGACTGAAAGACCTGTCACTGTACTCAGTATCATGCAGGCTCCTGAGAGGTGATCAATGTCTGGCCTACAGAGCAATCTCAGACCCTGCCCTACTGGAAATTCTGGACATCTGCAAATAAAATGGGATAAGAATAACTTGTTCCAGGGATCTCATCCTAACCTGTGACATAAACAAAACATGCTGGAGAGACAGATATATCTCCCAGTGATTGCCACTCCTCTGTAATGGGCTCCTACTGCATGTGAAGCAGTGCTCCTCAATGACCCTATTCAAGTGCAACCATGACAAATGGATGGGTTATTATAAATTTACCCCTGGGGTGGCAGCTATGTCCTGCATGGACAGGGCCAGTTGGTGCTGATCACAAAATTGCACTGCTAACAAAGACTATCAAACTATGGTCAATAAGGGTACTTGTGTTTTTAGATGGCTAGGCTTGTAAACACCCTAGAGCCATTAGGCTAGCAACCTCCTATGAACCTATGAAGCTATGAACCTATGCAGGCCTCCCAACATCTTCTCTCCAAAAGTATTGAGTTCTGTAGTCTGTGTATTTAGGTAGGTGTTCTGTTCTCACTGCAGTCAACTGTGTGTGTGTGTGTGTGTGTGTGTGTGTGGGGGGGGGGTTGTTTAGCCAGAAGAGCAGAAGTGTGTATCCTACAGTTACGCCTCCAATCCCATGGATTGACAGTATTTTGACATTTGCACATGCCTACACATCCATTTCATTCCAACATGCCCTGCTGATGTCATCCACTATAAGTTGACCTGCCGTCATGTAAAAGTCAGACTTGTGCTGTGGCACTTGCATAAAATACTGAGTTCTGTAGTCTGTGTACTTAGTTAGGCAGGGGTTCTATTCTCACTGTAGTCAACTGGGTGTGTGTATCTAGCCAGAAGAGCAGAAGCGTGTATCCTACAGCTACCACCTCAATCCCATGGAATGACAGTATTTTCATACTTGCACATACCTACACATCCATTTCATGCAAGCCTCCCAATATCTTCTCTCCAACATGCCCTGCTGATGTCATCCACTATAAGTTGACTTGTGGTCCTGTAAAGGTCAGATGTGTGCCATGGTGCTTGCGTAACATACTGATTTCTGTAGTTTGTCTACTTAAATAGATAGGGGTTCTAGTCTCACTGTGATCAACTGTGTGTATTTGTGCTCTTGCTTGACACTGCTGATGTCATCAGCTAAAAATTGCTGTCTAAGACATTCCAAACAAGACTTGAGCTGTACCGCTCATCTTAAATACAGAAGTCTGCAGTCTGTATACTTAGGTAGGGGTTCTATTCTTATTGCATTTGAGTGTGTGTGTGTGTGTGTGTGTGTGTGTGTGTGTGTGTGTGTGTGTGTGTGTGTTTGTGCTCTTGCTTGACATTACAGAGAACCTTTTACACCAGCATGTGGGACACTGTTATCACCATATTCTCATCAACAGACACTGCTGATGTCATCAGCTATATCTGATTTGTGACTATGCACTATTCTCACCAGGACAGGGTCACAGACTGGCCTGGAGGCCAGGCAGAAGTCACCACATCATATACAGTACAGATTAGAGTGACATGGCTTTCAGTCTATCTACATACATCATGGAATGATTTGTAGGCCCTCCATTTTTTGGTGAGAAACCCCTGTGGTCTCTCCAGCTGTTGCATGTGTCCGGTAAAGTACATGCAAAAGACAGCATTATACTCTATAACTGTTCTGATGAGGTTTGAGTACAGTGCTATCATACAATTCTATGATCTGAATATGATGAAGTGACTTATGATGTGCACAACATAGGCTTTTAATACCAGTGTGGACACTTGGTGGATGATGTTCAGATTGTTTTATACATGTGTTCCCAGTGCTTGCATCACTGAGTTTCAGCACAGCAGGACTTTTTTCAATGCTATAATTAACATAGAATTCCACTTTTCAGAAGGAAAAAATAAAGACACATTTCTGCATTTATTCATAGATCGTGTGGCTTTGTCACCAATCATTTATCTGTGTTAGCCCCTCCTGAAGTATGCTATTATCATTGGTGGACTCAATGATCACACCCAATATGCAAGAATCAGCAAACTTGGTAAGTCAAAGGCCATATATTTTAGCCTGAACTGTCGAGGAATTGATTCCAAACAGTAAAGGGCCAAGCACAGATCAGTGGGGTATGCCAGTGGTGACAGCTTTACTAGTACAGATTAATTCACCAACTTTCACAGTATGTGTTCTGTCAGTGAGCCAATAGGTTACCCATCTAGTGAAGTAAGAGTTAATCCCCAGCTGGGCAAGTTTCTCAGTGATACTTGCATGGGGGATTAAGTCAAAACCCTAGACCAGATCAAGATAGGCAGTATGCATTGTCTTACCTTTATCCAGGGGCTCAATGGGCTGTGGCAACATCACAGATTGCCTATGACATGACTCAGCATATACACTTTCCTGATATGGTTGAATACACACTTCAACATACCCTCCACATATGCTATGTTCCTGTTGAAGGGTGTAGCCAGGGAATTGTTATGGCTAAGCTTGTATAGGCCCTAGGGCCGATAGCCTAGTACCAACCTATGAACCTATGTACTTCATGCATCCATGTGAGTTTGGAGGACAGCATCTGATGCATGCATGTTTAGATGCATCCTGACTATCCTCAACTGTGAGGTAGACCAGCATGTCATCATGGACCTTTTCTAAATGGGCACTAGTGATATCCTGACTGTGTGCAACAGACCTGTGTGAGTTGTTAATGCTACATCTTGTTTGTTACATCTGATAGATGTCCTCAAAGAGGTCATCAAATGCATGCATGATGACAACACTATCATCCTGATGAACTTGACCAGGCCAAGGTATTTGACCCAAGTCCACACTGAGGTATTCAATCAACACTGTCAGATGTGGCCATAAACAGCTACATCACCAAGTGAGTATACCAGTGGCTCACATACATGCCATCTATCTATTTTGACAAGTGTGAAGTGACCTATATCTCAGATCCAGTGATCAGGTCCATACATCAGGGCTGTCTGCTAGGCTCTTTCCTGTCCATTATTTAAGTGATGGACATCACAGATGATATACACATCCTGTGTCCAAACAGTTGCCTAAAGGACTACAGATTGTGGGCAATCAATGACTCTAACTGTGATATTAATATAATACAAACAGTATCAACACACAATAAAGATTACTGCTACAGCCATGACAACACATGCAATGACAAGAACTCATGGGGGGATTTGTTACATCTGGAAAAAAAACACAATGCAAGTATAATGTGGACATCACACCCTATAACCAGACCAACAGTTATGTGACCTGTGTCATGGTGTAGATGATAAATGGAACATCCACCAGCATGTAGTCACAATGCTGATTACTCCATTGTATGTAACACAAGTACTGAGTGTGTGAAGGACATCCATATCAGAGGCCAACCTACCTCCATAGTTCCCAGCATTCATCACACCAATAACTGAGCACAATGCACCCTTCTTCATGTACCTCCCTACACATATTCCACTGATGTGTAACTGAAGTGTACCACCTTTGTCACAGTAAGCTGTCATACAACTTATTGGCCATACCCAGGTATTCTCTTTGTGGTATAAATATTACTGTCTGATGGTGCAGAAACCTCATCAAGTTGCTACACTAGATGGATGTGTGCTACCTGTTCTGATGATGCATACACTACATATATAGGTGTTTGACAACATCAATGGCATGGATAACATTCCATGACAGTGTGGACTGTGCCATATATATATATATATATATATATATATATATATATATATATATATATATATATATATATTCCATACGCACCAGTCAACTAACATGTACTGTTCATAATGTCGCATACAGCTATAGCATTTTCCCTCCTATCACTTCCAGCAGATGTTACTGTGCCAGGACTGGTTGAGTGATTACCTTCATAGAGTGTGGACATATCATAATAGTTCTACAAGTGTGTTTGTGCAAAATCATCTCTGATCACTCCAAATCACATATGTCATGTCAGAGCATGGGATTACTGGTGGTATTATTCTGACATTGTCCATGATTGCGGTTGCTTCCTTTAATGTTGTCCATGAGCCTTTACCTGTATTCCACTTGCTGGACATCTCTGCTGAGATTACACTCATATTCAAGCAAATCAGCTTGCACAGCTTCACAATATGCACCTTACCCCAATTGTATATCAGATCCCTCATAGATGTCCTCTGCATTATTCATGTAAGGATGATTATCTCACACAGACATCCTCCCCATTATGTCACCTTGTGTGACAGTCACATAATACACATTTTCACTGTGCAGTCCTTACTGTACCATATTGATATGCGATTGGTGTTGCTGCTATAACCATCTTCCATTGACATGCCCTCATCTGCTGTACATTAGCTTGTTTCACCTGTCCTATTTCCCTGTGTTCATTTCTATAATTCATCTGTGTGTCCCTACTCAATATACACACTTCCTCTGAGTATTTATTTTACATGGCAGTCCATGTCCCACTACAGATCATTTACACAACTTCAGTACAGAAAGCCAAGAATTGGATTTCACAATACTCTGCACTGCAGATACACTGTCCTGTACAGTGTTTGGGCCATATACTTAACATTCATAACTCTCAACTGTCCAGATTTTCAGAGAATGTCCAGATGTATTCCTTATAAAATGTGTATCATTTTGCCATATCACTGGGAAGATCTCAGGACTGATGTGACTCAATATTACATACATTTAAGTTTCAAACTTCAAATCAATCAGAACATGTATGTTAGCACAAACCCCTGATTATTCTAGCACATTTCTATAGGGCAAATATGTCAAATATGTCCCTATTTCTGAGTAATTGTCCCCCATTATACAGGAAAAAGAAAAAAATGATCTGGTTCCACACAGCAGTGAAAATCAATATGTCCTTTATTGTAATAAGGTAAGGATCGAATACTTGAACACCTTAGGGATATTAGGAATGTTAAAGAAAACAGCGCACTATCACTACATGTAGCTAAAGAGGGTAAAGAACATAAATTTAGCTTTATGGTACTAGAAATTCTGCATAGTACCAAGAGAGGAGGTGACATAAATAATAGAACAGAACCTAGTGAACAGAAATGGATTTTGCGCTTTTAAGCTGATAAACCTCCTGGTTTATACAACAGAGTTTCCCTGAAACCCTTCCTTAAAGCATGACCATTAAAGCATTGATTTCTCTTTTAATATTTTATCATATATATTTCAATAGTCCATCTTTTATTATTTTTATTTTTTATTTTTTTATATTATTGTATTCGTTGCCATTTTTAAGTACATATTGTTCATTTAGTCTGTTTTTATTCAATTTTCAAAGATCTATATATTCTACAGATGTATTTTATTACATGGCTTTTAGCTATGATGCACATTTTATCTAATTTTTGATTGGATGTTTTAGTGTTTAAAAATGTAACTGTTATTCTATCTTTGTTGGTCTGATGAAGCGGATGTTATTCATTACCTTACTACAATAAAGGACATATTGATTTTCACTGCTGTGCGGAACCAGATCATTTTTCTTTTTCCTGTATTCTCTGGTTGTTGCATCTGATTCCTTATTTGGTTCAAGGACTGTTTTCGTTTGTCCCCCCATTAAGTTGACCTTTGTCCAGATGTTTTGCACTAGGAGACTGAGTGCTATCTGTGATGCCCTGGTGATCATTGTGGCATTCCTCGCAAAACTGCGGACCATCAGTGCTCTGGTTTAAACATGAGTGCAATTAGTGTCACCATCAAAACCTCACCTATTTATTTTTAAACACAGTGCACTGCATAAATATGTAGTGAGGGCTGCTGCTCACTATGCATCACTGAGCACACATGTAAACTCGTGTAGGCTTCGTGCAAAGATTTACTGAATCCTGGGTATATCTATTTATTGATGATAAAATATGCAATGAGCTCAAGAGCTAGGACTTTACAAATGATTAGAGTTGAGCAAGGGTCAGAATTTTGTCAAACAGGATTTGGTAAGAGACACATAAGGCACTTTGAGATCAAACTCCTTATAACAAATACTAGCTGAGAGGCACACTGGATGTAGGGCTGAGATGTTTGAAAGAGCAAAGTAGAATCTACAACAGAAAATTTAAGGCACTCCTCAAAAGAAAACTGAACACACAAGAAACTGAGCTCTATCATCAGTACTGCAGTGAACAATGAGGCAGATCCTTCTACTAGGGGATTGTGTCTTGGTTCAGGTACATTGTGGATTGCTCTGCTGGTATCCTTTTTGCTAATATCACATCTTAGAAAACAAGCAGGGATACTCCTAATTTCAATCCATGTTCCATTGAGCAACAATTCAACAATATCAGGTCTGAGATTCTGTATCACAGGGAATGAGGACCATATTGGGGAAAATACAGGCCCAGTGGTAACAAACACTAAGAAGCACGTTCAGAAAAGGATCACAAATTTTTATAATGAAAAGGAATGAACTACCAAGAAAAGTATTCTTCTTGACACAGCCGGGCAATTTCAGGTGGCATAAGGGCTAATTATTAGGAAATTGTGCAATATGAAAACAGGAAAAAAGAATATCTTTTGAAAAACAAAAATATGGAAGGGAGGGAAATGCTTTAGCAGACACTATGAAGCTTGCATAGTCAAGTCTTTATGACAGGCAAGACATTTTTTTCTGTCAGTCATAAGTTTCAAAAAATCATAGGCCTATTGGATGGGAATACCAAGGAGAATTCTGGTAATGTTCTGGTTATGACAAAGATGTTAACTTCATATAGTCCTTGAATACTGTACTGTACATAATGTTATATTGAAAGAAAGTGCAGTGACAGTGTACAAAAAGACATGGTATAACTTACGATAATATGTTTTGGGGAATCTGGATTCTTTATGTCTTTGTAGCTGAAGTTTAAGGATTTCATCTTCAAGGCGTTGGTTTTCAATTTCTAATGCAATCAACTCCACATTGAGGTTGCGTCTGATTGTGTTACTGTCTCCTAAATGAGAAATAAGAATATAACATTTTCAAAGATATGTACAATATCTGTTTATGTACTTGTATCTTCAATTTTTACATTTGTCTTACTGCTTATAATTAAACTGAGTTATTTTTAGATAGCCAAAATAAAGGAATCCTAAAATGCTTCATGCATTACCTTTTTGTCCATGATACTTTAATTTTAATCATGCCTTGAATGACTAGTGATTACACTAATGTACTTCTGAAGTAACTCACAAAGTCAGACTGTATGGCAGGCCTAACATGCTCTATGCCTACCTGGCTCAACATTGCACATTTTTTATTAATTTGTTAAAAGGGTAAGCCCACTAGATGCAAATGCCCTTTTTATGAATAACCCAGGAACACTGTTTAAACGACTTGCTTAGTGTCACGCAATAAGCAAATGGAGGTTTAAGGAATCAAATTCTTTACCCCTGACTACTGGAAGCAACTCATTAGCAACTTAGATCCTTAATCTTCAGTGATAACTGCAATAATGATAGCTACTCCAAATGAAGAGTCTCAAAAGGAGATAATCATGATTGTTTTTGATGTACCTCAGATTCATTACAATAAACAGAACTTTCACTCTCAACAGAACTTCAAGTTCAGTTTTATTTAGGTGTTTTATACAAAATGTTGATAACAAAGAATTTAGCAAAAACGACACAACAAATGTTAACTTACAGACAGTAACATCCAGTCAGCTGACACTATCAAAGATTATTTCAAATAAGTAAGTCTTTAGTGCCTGCATAAAACTGAATGATGCACATTTAATGAGCCATCATCTTAACAGGTGCCACAGGTGAGGAGCTTGATAGAAAAATGCATCCCATGGGACTGTCAGCAGCCCCTCAGAGGCTGAATGTAAAACCTTCATGAGTCAATAGGGTACAAAAATCTCCTCCAGCTAACAAGGACCCAGGCTGTGAATGGACAAATAAACTAATACTAGGAACTTGAAAATTATCCTATAACAAACAGGAAGCCAGTGAAGACTGTGCCAAACTGGCATAACATTTTTGGAAATAAGATGTACCATTAAGTAGCCTAGCTGGAGCATCCTGCCCCAACTGTAGATGATCCAACTCACTTGTAGGTAGTCCCTAGTAAAGGACATTGCAGTAATCCAGTCTGGAAGAGACCAGAGTGTGCGCAACAGTCAAGAGACCAGCTTGAGGTTCATATGCCTATTCCTGGAAATGCTTTCAGACAGAAACAGAGATGCAACAACATCTGGTCCCAAAATGTAAGCCATGAGTCAAGAATCATATCAAAATTCCACCCTTTAGTGACAAATTCAAGCTTGTCACCACCATGCAGGATACAACTGTGTAATGGTGAGAGAGGAGTTTCTTGGGGTTGCATATACTACCACATCCTGGGTCTTTGCAGCGTTGAGTTTTAATCAGCTTCCAGACAGACAAGTATGTATGACTTCAAGGTCATAAGCCAGGGAGTAGATAGTCACCATCACATCTTATCTTGAGAAAAAGAGAATAGAACAGCATAGCTGTGCCATGCTAATCCCCTTTCCCTTAAAAGTTTTCCTACATGAAGCATACACACTGTGAACAATAAATGGGCCAAAAATGAATCCTGTAGTATTCTGCAGGTGAGATGGTAAAAAGATTAAGACTGAGTCCTGAATGAACAAATACAGGACTGTAGCAGTGATATCACAGTAGGAATACAGGGATTTTATTAGGATTCCATGTTCCAAGGTGTCAAATGCTTCAGAGAGATCCAGCAGGGCCAAAAGTGTATAATGCTGCTGGTCTCTTGCCATCAGAAAATCACTTACTAGTCTTATTTTAACAGTCTCACTACTGTTGTGGGTACAGAAGCCTGACCAGAAAAGATCCATTAATCAAATAATTGTGAGGTTAGTCTCTACTTGGTTACAGACAACCTCCTCAATAACTTTCCCTAAAAATGGGAGGCTCGAGATTGGGCATTATTTGTTTAAACTGTTAATATCTAAAGGTGGTTTCTTGAGGGCAAAAAAAACTAGATCCTCTTTCAATGTTAAAAGAACTACTCTATCACTCAATGATGTAACCAAAATCCAGTAAATTACTGAACCCAGTTCAATAAAACTGGCTATCACCAACCTCAATGGACAAGGGTCTCACCTGCATGTTGCCAGTCACAAGCTAGAGAACACTGTAGCAAACTCAGTAAAATCAGGACTATTGAACACCAGACAAGATTTGATTAAAAGGAAAAGTAGCATTACTGTGTCACCCTTGGGGAGAGCTGAAGGAGGCAATGTTGTCAACAAAAAAATGAGTAGCAGATTTACATTCTGAGCTAGATACAGCACTTCTAGTGGTCAAATAGGCTGGGGTGCACATCCTTTCCACCACCCGAAAGCATACAGCTGGTCAATTAACCACTGAGAAGATCTCCCTGGGCAGAAATTCTGACTTTTTGCAGATCTCTACTTAATAGTTTGTATAATGTTCATGAAGCTGAAGCTTATCGCTCGGCTGTTCCACTCAACATCAGTGGTGCGCCAAGCTGCAGTCAGCTCTGTGCCTGAGAAATGAGCTGAAAGCAGACTGCAGGATTATGACTAAACCAAGGTTCACATCTCATAGATGGCACATTGCAGACACAACCTGGGGCCAAGGACTCTAAAGTCAAGCAAAGAGTTTTGCTCTAATCTTTACCTAGGTGCATATTTGAAAAAAAAAGAAGATCTACACTACTAAGATTATTATTACATGCAACTCTCATTTCAAGATCAGGGGAAAAGTATTGTGGCACAACACAGCCGGTCTGGACTGGTCAGACCATCAGAACATGCAACCTTCATTTCAAGATCAGGGGAAATGCATTGTGGCGGAACAAGGCTGATCTGGATTGGTCACACCATCAGACTGGTTCCACCACAGTCTATGGTTACTAATTTCATTACAAAGAAAAACAATCCGGTGTATGCCCATGTTTATGCACTGCAGATATAATTTGAGAAACACCAAAATCTTTCATAATAGAATTAAATACATTTGTTAGAGACTGTTTCATCATCCACCCAGACATTAATGTCACCTGCTACGACTGAGCACTGGTGAGCAAGACTGAGTTAATGAGGAAATTAATTAACTTTTGTTGGAATATCCTTGCACTACCTGGTGGGCAGTAGAGAAGATGAAACTTACAGATTACTTGTGCAACTAGGACATGTTCAAAGCAACTGATCTTTCTAGTGTCTACCTTGAATAACCTAAGTTTGTTATTACCACAAATCACAACCCCACTCCAATCATATCCCTACAAGGGCACTGTATAACTGTAATTAATGGCATGATCTCAGCATACGTGGACCACAATTCTCATCTAGACAGATTTCTGTTATAAAGGCATGGTCAACATCTTGCCACAAGTCAGAAATAATACCTGTCTTATTGTATATGGATGCTGCATTAGAATACAATGCCCTAAGTGGGGGGGGGGGTCATAGGAGACTGGGTCCCCCATACTTGCTGTTAAAGGTAATTTGACGCCAAGTGTACTGTAAGGAGACAAGAACTCTGAAAATTGCCCAGAGGGAAGTAATGTTGTACCCTCCACTTTAACACAGGGATGCCCCAGAGAAACCTAAGAAAGGCCAACTGAGATGCCTACTCCTTCTACAAAGATAAAACATAGGTACAGGCAATCTTGATGGAGTAAAATGTCATAAATCCAGCAGCAAAGACCTATTGTAACATAAAGTATATTAACTGTTTGGATTCAATAAAGCATAATAATATCAGTCAAACAATTATTATACAATGCAAAATAAAATAAGCCAATAATGATAGAATAGGCATGAATTGGTGAAAATGACAAAAAACTTGGTAACAATAGTAAAACCAGAACCTAATGAGAAATAAATGCTTTTTTTAAGATAAAATTTCCAGCAATAACGCTACTACAATAGCTAAAAAATTATGTTAATAACTTAATACGAATGATTGAAATCCAAATCTAACAAAATAAGGGTATAAAAAATAAGACAAACTCTAGTGAAATTCTGGAAAGAAGACTGGAAGACTAGATGGAAAAAAACTGATTAAACAGCAAACTCTGAGCTAAGTCAACTCAGCAAAAAGTCAGAGAAATAGTCACCGGATTGTAACAATTTAAGTCCAGAAGAAATAAGAAAATACTTTGTCAGCCCTAGCACTACCTAGGTCTGATTGTGATGTGGTTAAGTGTTGTTAATTTAAGGCAACTTCTCAATCTTCCATCTTCTTTCAACTTTTTTGGTTGGTAACTAGATTAATCTTCTTTCTTCTCTCACTAAAAGCCAGAAGTTGTCCAATGGTGGCTATAGGAAAATCTCTGCAACCAACAGTGTCAACTGTAGCAATTACAGGCATTTGCAGAGGTAAACAGGGCAGAAACAGATCCTTAATTGTAAACCAATGAACTACGATCATCCAAAGTGGCTTAAATTAACTGATTTCTCCCACAGCATCCAATCCAGAGACACTAGCACAAACAAATTCTCTCTAGGAGTCTATTCCAATAGTATTTATTTGTCAAGTTGCTTATGCTAGCTGATTTCTCCCTACATATCTGATGTGCAGATCTACAAGACTATCATCCTGTGGGAGGAATAAGGATGATTCTTTGAACTTTCAAGTAGTTTATTCAGTTAAATAGGTAGATGGATGAGTGTTCTTGTTCTAAAACATTACATCCAATAGATCAGTTATTTATTTTTTATTTATTTTTATTTTACATTTGTTGACCGGGCTAGTCCAGCTGGATACATGTGCATTTTCAGCCGAGGCTCGGGGAGAAAAGCTCCTCGAAAGTAAAGTACAATATTATATATAAAAACAAAACAAAATTTCACAGGTGCAAGTACAATACAAAATTAAGCTATTTGATACATGAAAGGTCATATAGATGTGAGTAGAGTAGAATATAAGGAAATTTGTTCACTTCAAAACACATTTGATTGCAGAATCTTATGATAAGTATCTTTTGTTAACATAGTAGGTAGTCTGAAAGACATTTTTGGATATAGATAGAGAATCTAGTAAATTTTAAGGCCTGTTATATTTATGGTTTTCATTAGGCAGTTAGTATATACAGTAATAAGACAGGTATCTTTGTGAAAAACAAAAAACTGACATGAGAGGTTAGTCTGGGTTCATACAGGTAGCCAGTTACAGACAACAGTGGGATGGTCCAGGGGAGCTGATTGGAGGAAAATCTGGGAGATAAAAAACAAAGAACCAGTCCCAAAGATTAGAGGTTAGTCCTTTATTGAAAGACATATGAGGGTTTCCAGTTCAGCAAACTGTGCAGCCTCATTCTTAGTTAAAATGTTTTTATTTTTATTTTTGTGTAGCCTCATTCATAGTTGAAAGGTTTTTATTTTTATTTTTAACAGACAAAAAATGACAATGCACCATGACCTACCACTATAGAACTATATTTAAGAAAACACTTTCACTTGAGCTTCATCAGGTCCATCTAATAGAGTAGTTTACAGTTTGATCATTAAAAATGCATGCTTTTATGAGGCTATCACTAGACTTCATTAGCCTGTTTTGTATCACATGTAATAAGAGAGGCTATGTCTGCCTTTGTGGGGCTCACATTCCTTGAAGTAAATTATGAAAGTTTTATTACGGAAAATGTTACAGTCTGACTTGTCCTTATCAATGCTTGCATCACATATAATATGAGAGACTGTGCCAATTTTTATGGGGCTCATATCTCCTGTAATACAGTATGAAAGACTAATAATTTCTTGGTTGGTAAAAAGGATTAAAGTGCTTGCTTATAAGTGGCTCATATACACAGTGAGAGGGAGAATGCCCTGGTCTTAGACCATAGTTCGATGGTGATCCCGTCTCTGGTCTTCATTATCCAGCCTCTTCCTAGGTCTAGCAGTTAGTAATAGACTCTTCTGTTCAGATTCTTCCTCTCTTCAGATTCCAGGTAGTAAAATCAGGACTCTTCTGTTTACATTCTTCCTCTCTTCAGGTTCCAGGTGGTGCAGCCAGGGCTCTTCTGTTCAGATTCTTCCTCTCTTCAGGTTCCACATGCAGAAGTCAGTGCAAAACATGGTTGGATAGCTCTGTATCTGGCTAGATACAAAGCTGAAAAATGGAAGGGATCAGGTGGATGGGCAGTTAACCAATCTCCTGAGAGAGGGTGTGGTGCCACAGGGCCTGGAGCAAGATTAGATGATGTAAGAGGCTGATGTATTCAGTATGGGTGTAGGTTGTCAGTCAATCTAGGAGGTCAGTGTTTAGTTCACTAGATAAACTTAGCGATCTACAGATCTGCTTTCTTGATTGACTTTTTCATATTAACAGCAGCAATAAGAGTTTTAGTTACTAGTTTATGTCCAAATTCTGGGGTAAACAGTACAGGTGTTTTAGCTGTATTTTTCTTTTGTTTAGTTTTTTGAATGCAAACATGCTTTTGGTGGAAATGCTTAAGTTTAGACCAGGGTGGTAGTGGGCATCCAGCCTGATCTGCCAGTTTAACTCTGTTTTTTGAGGATGGCATTTTGTTTCATTGGAGAGGACTTATAGTGAGCTTGTCCAGGATGGACAGAAACCCTTCATAAGGGATGCCAGTAATAACCTGCCCACCAATCCACAGGACATCAAATGCAGATGTAAGGAGTACTTCCAGCAGCTTCTGAACGAAGAAGACCCCACAGAAGCTCTACTGCTCCAGAAACAGCCTACTGTGAGAGAAGTAGAGGACCCCACTCTAGAAGAAGTAAGGAAAACACTAAGAAAAAATATATCAGGGAAACCAGCAGGCTCAGATGAGGTTACAGCAGATATGATAAAGATGGTGGGTGAGGTAGGGGAGAAATGGCTCCTGAGAGTGCTCATAGTAGTGTGGAGAGAAAGGTGTAGCCCAGATGACTGGAGAATAAGGATACTTGTGCCAGTGTACAAGAACAAAGGGGACATCCACCACTGTGAGCAGTACATTGGCATCAAACTCCTAACACACTGCATGAAAGTTCTGGAGACAGTGATTGATAAATGAGTACACAGAGTAGCAGAAAGTAAGATGGGAAATGGGCAGTTCGGATTCAGATCAGGGTGCAGCACAAATTGACCTGATGTTTGCAGTGAGACAGATAGTTGAAAAGAAGCTAGAGATGAGAAAAGAGTCCAACTAGGGAGGAAAGAGTCCAACTAGGCATTCCTAGACTTGGAGAAAGCATATGACAAGTTCCCAAGAAAGTTGACTTGGGCAATACTGCAGTGGTTCAAAGTCCCAGAAACATTAGTAGCATTAGTGCAGGCTATGTACAAGGCCCCAATGACTCAAGTATGAACAGTGTTCAACCTCACAGGGGGATTCCCAGTGGGAGTAACTAGCATAGAGTCTCAGGTATAGTCTGTGACAGAAGAATGCCAAAGAAGCTGAAAAGTAAGGTGTACAAGACAGTGGTGTGACCAGTACTACTGTATGGTACAGAAACCTGGGCAGTAAAGGCAGAGCAGATGAGGACGATAGAGGTAATGGAAATGAAGTGCCTGAGAATGCTGGTAGGATGCACAGTGAGGAACAGACAAAGAAATGAGGACATAAGAGCAGTAGCCAAAGTAGCTCCAGTTTCAGAAAAGATCAACGAGAACAGATTACAGTGGTTGGACACATGTGCAGAAAAGCAGAAGACAATCTGGTGAAGAAGATTTAGAACAGACAGGAAGAAGGTAAGAAGAAACGAGGACATCCAGCAAAGAGGTGGATGGATTGTGTGAAAGAAGATCTGTGACAGTTGGGCATGAATGTCAAAGAAGGCAGGAGTGTGGCATTGAATTGAGAGAGATGGTGACAGTTAACATGACATCCTGCCCCCCCCGACCCTATGTAGAAAATGGGAAAAAGGGGGCTGATTGTGATGATGATGATGTCCAGGAAGGAAACCACCATGGTCTGGGAAATCATGGCAGTGCTTGGCTAGTTATTTTTTGAGGATATATAGTCTGATGTCAGTTGTCAGGGGCTGTGCCACCCTGATTTTGAAACTGTTCACAGTTTTCCCTACATAAAAACAACTGCAATCATTACACTGTGCATGTTATATCAGAAAAGCAGTGTTGCAATTACCAGAAAAAATGAGGCGTCTTTATTCCTCCCACAAAGATGGTATCAGAGGGAGAGTCTCCTAGATTTACTGGTTAAAGTATTTTGTCTGAACTAATCCTTTGTACACTGTTTCTTGTTAGTCATATCACCCTTTGAGTCACAGGTGGAATACCTGACGTGACTCAGGCTTTCTGGATTACCTCCGCTTTCTGTTCATCCTTTGCTCCCCCAAAGAGTCAACTACTCGAGGGAACCACTTTAAGGAGACCACCAGTGATATGGAAATAGATAATTGGAGATTTAAAGACCTTCTGAAGACACTTGGGCAAATGTGACTCAGCACACCTGGCATGATGACTATAGAGATAGCTGACCATGAGACAACAATCAACATGATCCTATAGACAAACCTTATCCTCTTATAGAAACAACTAAAAAGACTGAAAGAGTTATACTGGGAAGAGCTTCACCTCAGGAACAACACTGAAAAAGAACTAATTCATAGGGGGCTAAAGCTATTCAAGAAACCCATGTAAAACAACATGGAGGAGGATTTAAATCAGAGAGTGGGACACAGTTTTAAAATATGCTAGTCTCAAGGTGGCTGGGATCCTCATTAGGCATAACAAAACCCATCATGAGTCCACTATCAGCAAAATCCTAAACTTGGAGAATGTATGGAAGGCAACTCTGACTCCCCTTCCAAATTGTTAGATATTGAAAACAGAATAACTGACTTTGAAAACAAAGTTAAGGAGAAGAAAATGCATGAAGCAACAGGACATGAGGATACCACAGAGGGAGACACCCACCAACTGGAACCACCAGACCACAACAGGGAGACACATGACTAAGCAGCCTTTCATCCCAAGGCAGAGGTCTCCATAAGAGTGTCAGCAACAGAGGAACAGGTCTTGGAAAGTTGCCAGGAAGCTGATGGACTTGGAAAGATCAACACAATATAAGGAACCTAACAGAACCAACAACAAAATAGGACTAAGGTCTGGAACCAATGGACCAAACCATTGACTCAGCTACAGCATGAAATCTTAGGTAAGGGTCTGAGTTTTACAGCTTTTACAGAAGTAACTTGGTGGAAACTGTGATAAATGTTAAATTGTATGTGAGGAAATTGAATCTTAAAGTATTTTGCAATAGCAAAAATGAGAATGGAAGCAACTCTGATAGAAATAACAATGGTATAAATGGAAAAAGCCTGGTGACCCCCCCCCCCCAATGCACCTCATCCTCAATCAGTATTACAGTAAATGAGAGGCTGATATCCATAGGGTCTTCAGTAAACCACATATGAAAAAGTTATATAACATTACCAAAGAGGAAATGGCTGCTCTAAAAACTCTGAGCAGAGATAAAATTCACAGAACCATGAAAGTAGATATGGGGGAGATATTTTAGACACAGATACAGCTGCTTAGAACTGCAAGATTGAGACCACGCTTGGGAATAACAGGTTTTGCAGTAAATGTGATTTTAAAACTATGAATGTTGCTTATAATAATTTGAGACAGCAGCTAAGAATGTTACATGAAGATGATTTACTAGATGCCAAGCTTTTTGCTTTTTAGTCAGCCCTCCCAATCAAAAATACCAAGCTTCTTTGGTATCCCGGAACCATATAATAACATTTCTGATCCGCCTTACAGGCTACTAGTGACAAGTGGTGGTTCCATAACTGAGGTAATAACCATCTACCTTGGCCCAGATAAAACCAAAGGCAGATGCCAACGCTTATTTTATTTTAGAGTTTCTGAATTTTCTGGGTAAAATTAGAGATATTCCAGTCAGAGATTTCAGAATCCTGGTCACAACAGATGTGGAAGCACTTTATGCAGTGCTTCCCCACAGCTACTGTATTCAAGCTTTAACAAAAGCATATGACAAAGACAGGAATGCATTACTAGTAGGGACAGAAATTCTAGGAGGGTTACTGGATCTAAACAGGAATAACTACTTCATGTACAACAATAGGTTTTAGAGGCAGACTACTGCAATAGCTAGGGTGGGGTGGCCATGGCCCCAAGCCTAGCCAATGTGATTCTTGGAAAATGGGAGGAGGAGGAGACAATGTAACAAAGCCCTATTCTTCATCAGTGCAATGCTATCTCCATTGCACTGATGGCATTTTTATCATTGGGTGGTGGTGGAGTGAAGCCATGCTGAATGACTTTTACAACCATTTCAGTAATTCCACTAGTTTCTTGACATTCACGACCTCCAACAGCAAGTCCTTGGTCAGCTTTTTAGACGTAACCTTATCCAAAGACATTGAGAACAAATCCCTCTCCAATAACCTGTTTAGAAAACTAACCAGGGTTAATATGCAACTGCACAGTAAATGTATGCATCCTCAGATCATTAACATAAACACTATAAAATCTCAGGGGATGAGAATTGCATGCATCTCTAAAGAGCTTAGAGATTTCACCACAAATCCAATCAGCCTACATCAAAACTTCCTGGCTAGTGATAGAACAATAGATAACAGATCTTCATCCTCAACCCCATCAGAACTTTACAGGAGGCAGAGGAACCCATTTTGAGCGACTCCCACCCAGGAGACTACTAGGGCTCAATAGTAATCAACACCAGGACCCACAGTAGAACAAAAGAAAAAGAAGCATGCCACTCACTTTTACAGTAGATTACATAACAGTCAGAAAGATCATGACCAACAACTGGTCGTGATAACAGACCATAAACAGATGGAAAAGCTCCAAGGGCCCTATCCTTGTTCAAGAGACCCAGGAAAATTAGGGACTGTGCAGAGTTCAAATTCGACTGGAAAAGCACAACGCAGGAAGTTACCTCTATAGCCCTTCGTTTTGCACTTACTGCACTACATAATCAACAAGGACTACTTATTTTGCCCACTACTCAGGAGAAAAATCAACAACACTTGTTCTAATATTTGCACTACTGCTTTTGTGATATATCATGCACAGTATCTGTCAGCCTGGGAAGATATGGTGGAAAGGACCAGTATCTGTCAGCCTGGGAACATATGGCTGACTGGATCCAGTATCTGTCAGCCTGGGAAGATATGGTCGATGGGATCCAGTATCTATCAGCCTGGGAAGATTTGGTTGACAGACCACACTGCTTTGCCAGAAGTGGTCTTCACCTGTCATCTCTTGGTTTCAGTTACCGGCAAAGGTACTTGCCTACCCCATAGTGCCTTTTTTAGGCAATGTCATAACAACAAAACTCCTGATGCAAACAAATCCACTAGAGACAAACTCGAGGTTATGCTGCTTAATGCTAGGAGTCTAAATCGGAAACTGCGCTCACTGGAGAGTGCTCCTTACCTAGGAAGATGCCGATGACTGTGCAGTCACAGAAACATGACCACAGAACGCACCCTGGCCATGCAAGGGTACAATGCCTTCCACACGTTCAGACCTCAAAACAAGCATGAAAGACTCAAAGGCAGAGGTGTATCCATTTTCATTAAAGACAAATACACCTGAAGACTGGTCAAATAGTATGACTCCCTAGAGCTACTACAAGTCCAGCCAACTGTAGGTAAAACCCCCTTGCAGATCATTGCTAGCTACAGGTCCACCATCATGAACCACTCTGCCTACCTGTACCTACTTGAGTCACTCACTATACGGCCAAACTCCTTGGTCAACTCTCCTATTGACTGGGAGTCATATATGAGCACAAATATGCTTGCCCTAAGGTTCCTGGACTTTGTTAATACAAATGCTCTGGAACAGATAGATTACACTGTGCAAGGAGCCCAAATGTACTAGATTTAGTACTCCCCAACATAGGGGCTCTCTGCACTAACCCCTGTGTGTTGCCCTTCCTGGAAAGGTCTGATCATAAATCAGTGTTGTTTGAAGTAACGATCATACCTGACCCCCCCCCCCCCCGCAAGAGCAAAAAGGATGAAAAATTTCTCCAAAGCAAACTATAGCCTCCTAAGCAATGGCATAAATAGTTTTAAACCCCCTGCTACCACTGTCAACAATGACTCCTATAGAGAGGTGTACACAAATGCCCTGTGTAAACACCTATACAAATGTATAGTCTTGGCTGCACCTCAACAGATCAAAACAAGGTCCTCACAAGAAAAAAAAAAAAAAAAACAAGCCACCCTGGTGGACATTAAGCATAAATAGGTTATACAACAAAAGGAAGAAACTAATGTCTAAGAACAAGATGGAACTGACTCAACAGAGGAAGAACACCCTCCACAGCGTGAACAAGCAAATTAGATATCTTGTAAAGTCCTTTAAAGCCAATTACAAAACTAAACTAGCATTCATAGCTAAGGATAATCACAAGGCATTCTTTAGCTACATCAGAAATCTAAAAGGGAAGGCCCAGTTTTGTGCCAATCTGGTAGTGGACAGTACCACTCATACTGACCCTGAGGACATTGCCAACCTGCTAGCAGACAGATGTGGTGCAAACTTCACTCCCCCCCAACATCACCACACATACCCCAAAGCATACCTGTCACCAGTCCTCTACCTAGTATCTCCAAACAGCAGGGCATAGCCGCACTCTCCATGGCCAAAAACACAGCCCCTATGGGACCAGATAACATCTCAGACTGTCTACTAAATGGTCTAAGACAGGACCTAGTGGAACCACTTGGCACTCTCTTCAACTGCAGCCTAAGTACTGGCTTTGTCCCAGCAAAATGGAAAACACCAACAGTAATTCCCATGCAGGAAGTGGTTCCATCAACCGACCCTGGGAACTATAGACCTATAAGCCTAACCAGTCTTATCTGCAAGGCCATTGAGAGAATCATCACGGACCTTATCAACAAAGACAGAGGTGACCATCAAACTCTTGACCTGACTCAATTTGGCTTTGTTAAGGGTAGGTCATGCTTATTAAACCTGGTGGACTTCTTTGAGAATGTCACCAAAGCCCTGGATGAAGGCAAAACAGTATATACAGCCTATTTGGACTTAGCCAAGGCTTTTGATACAATCCCTCACTCAGGCATCATTGAAAAACTGACCAAGCTGAGAATTAACCCATATGTCACTAGATGGGTCGCCAACTGGCTCACCGACAGAATACCTATAGTCAGAGTTGGAGATTCCACCTGTACCAGCAGACCAGTTACTAGTGGTGTACCACAAGGATCTGTGCTGGGTCCCCCTACTGTTTGGAATCTATTTCTCAGAAGTCCAGGTGAAAATAGATGTCCTATGGCTTACCAAGTTCACCGATGACTGCAAACTGGGTGCAATCATTGAGTCCCCCAATGATGTTGACATACTATAGAAAGGGCTTACATAGACAAATGACTGGTGCCAAAGCCATGGACTTAAATTACACACAAAAAATGTGTTATTATCCCTTTCAGCAAAGGGGAAGTCCCTGCAAATTACAATATTAACATTACCCACCTTAGCTCAAATTGTTTGGTGAGAGATTTGGGAACACAGGCTGACAACAACCTTAACTTCAATCACCATGTGTCTACAGTGGTAAAGAAGGCCTTCTACATTGCACATCTCATAAGTAAGGGCATTGCATCCAGAGCTAAGGAAGTTATAACTCCCCTCTGCTCATTCCTAGCTAATAGCTCCCAACTTGCAATCGTCTGCAAACTTTATCAGCCAGAGTCCCATCATGTTGGCCTGGACTTCAGAGAAGTAGATACCAAACAGGAGAGGACCCAGGACCGAACCCTGTGGGACTCCACTCGTGACTGGTCTGCAGTCTGACTTGGAGTCAGCTACTTTCACACTGTGGGTTCTATCTATGAGCCAGTTTGTAACCCACCTAGTGATATAGGGGTTGATGCCTAGCTTAGTGAGTTTTTTTATGATTCCTGAGTGGGGAATGGTATCAAATGCCTTGACCAGATCAAGGTAGGCTATATGAACCACCGTGCCTTCATCCACAGCTCTGGTGACTGACTCAAAGAAGACGACCAAGTTGAGCAGGCATGATCTACCCTTCACAAAACCAAACTGTGTAGTATCCAGAATTTGGAGATTCCCTATATCCTTGTTTATTAGGTCCATGATGATGCGTTCCATAGCTTTGCATATCAGACTCGTCATGCTAATAGGGTGATAGTTCCCAGAGTCTGTAGTCACTCCTCCTTTGTGGAGAGGGATGACTGTAGCAGTGCACCATTTGGTAGGGACAAAGCCTGAGGTGAGGCTGTGACTGAACAGGGCACACAGGTGAGGTGCCAGTTCACTCTGTAGTTCATGTAGAACATAGCCAGGGATATTGTCAGGTCCAATAGAAGCTGTATTCTTGGCCTTGGACAGTGCTGTTTTAACCTGTGCAGCAGTAATACTGGGTGCCTGGCAATTTACTGGTATTGTGATTGGTCCTTTGGTGGGGGAGAGAGGGGTAAAGTTGGCAATGAATCTGTCAGGCAGTATACTGGTAATATCTGTTGACTCAGTATAGGAGGTACCATTGTGCAGTAGCTCAGAGCAAATAAGGGTATTGCCTTGGAGATTCTTTACATAACTATAGAACGCCTTGTAGTTGTCTTTACTATCTGCTGCAATTCTGTTTTCATAGCTAGCTTTAGAGAATTTGATGAGGGATCTCAACTTTTTGTTGAGGCTGATAAGGGAGTTTTTACAGTCTTAGGACTTTACCTTATTCTGCATCAGTTTCCTCCTTCTGTTGTAGAGTTTGTTTATGGCAGGGGACCACCAGATTGGCTTCCTTTTTTTTGGAGGAGAGCGTCTTGGTTCTATTGGGTATGGAGAGATCCATGCATTTATGTACGTGTTCATACAGTGCACTGGTGTATGATTCGGCGGTTATACAACTATTCTCCATTTGCATGGGTGCCATGACGTTAGCCAGCTCTGTTTTTAGGAGCCCAAAGTTAGCTTTGGAGAAGTTTTTCATGGTGGTTACCTTTGCTGGGGGGTGGGAGGGATGTGAATTTCCAAGGTGATTAGTTTGTGGTCGGATATAAGTAGGGAGGAGATGACAACTGGTGTAGAGCAATGGTCGCCCATGTTAGTAATGACCAGGTCAAGGATGTTGCTACCTCTAGTGGGGGTAAGAACAAGCTGGTTCAATTAATGAATTCCAGGAAATGTTGGGCAAGTGTATTGGTACATGAGTAGTTTTCCCAGTTAATGGAGGGTTAGTTGAAGTCACCCAGTATGAGAGTATTACGTTGGACCCTAATAAGAAGGTGGAGTGTGAGTCTTGGGATATGGTTGGGGACTAGTAGCAGGCTACGACCTGAATCGCTGTCTTACCCAGTGTTAGCTGCACCTGAAGTATCAAGATGCGTTATGTTGGGCTACCAGTTTAGAGGTGTTTGCATTCTTTATGAATATGGAAACACCACCGCCTGTGGAGCTTCGGTCCAAATTCTGGGACCGAAAGATGTGGAATGAGTTTTAGCCTGGTAGTGAAGGGGTGCTTTCTGCTACCTTGAACCAGGTCTCTGTTACAACACAAATGTCAATGTTCTCCATTTTAAGGAGTGCTTCGAGCGAGTGCATTTTGAGATTTAGACTTCTAGCGTTGAGCAGCATGACCCTCATATTGCATTTGTTTGTAGCTGTTACGGTGATAATTTGTTTTTTGGAACACCGCCTAAAAAAGGCATTATAGGGGTGGCAAAAGCCTTGGCCAGTATCCGGAAGCCCAGGGATGATAGATGTAGGCCATCTCTGACAAAGCATCGAGGTCTGTCACTCATGTCATCCCAGGCAGACAGACACTGGATCACCTTAGAATGACACCAGAAACTTAGCCAATTGTTGAAATCCATCATTTTCTGCTTGTACTGTGGTATCATTCTGGGTGATGGTAGGATGCTGCTCAGGGTTAGGGTCATACCGAACTGGGCTACAAAATCTGAGAGCTCCTCCATGTCTCTTTTCATGTAGTCCAGGGAGGTACATCTCAGGTCATTCACACCTACATGTACAATGACAGAGTCATATTTGTACCTGTTGTTGAGGGACCTGAGTGCATGTGTTATGTGGTGGAGCCTGGAGCCTGACAGACAGCTGACTGTTACTTTCTCCTTATTCAACATAGTGAGTGGGACATCAGTGTGCCTCACTATCGAGTCACCTATGACTACTGTGTAGAGCATGCTGTTTTGCCTTAGGGGCTTTGCTTGAATGGCACACTGTTTAGGAGAGTTATATGTCTCGTGATTAGTGCTGTGTTGTGGTGGTTGAGTGCATTTCTGCCATGGACATCTCTGCTGTTTAGGTAGATTTTTATTGAAAACCTCCGAGAAGGTGGGTGTGTGGTTTGTGTTTTTATGTGAAGGCAGTGCTGGTGTGTGCTCTGGAGGGCTATGTGTTCCATGTGGTGTGGTGTAAGTGTTGACCTCCTCTTGACCAGCTAATTCTGGTCTTGGCTGGAGAGTGCGTGGCTTCCAATTTGGATATATAAGTGCATCTCTTGCAAGTCTGAGTGTTGGGAGGTCAGAGGAGAGTGTTGTCAGTGTACATGAGGCAGTTGCTACATTGCCTCAGGATGCCCAAGTTCACCAGGTTAATAGGAGAAAGCACAGGGAACTGACCTTTAAACATGCCTGGAGGGGTGAGCATTAATAATAGGTACTTGTGCTGTTTCCTTGTAGAACGTTTAGTGCTAGTAGCACTTTTGTGTGCTACAATAATTGGTACAAGAAGTCTGGTAAAGTGCTAAACTAATAAGCTAGTAAATGTGTAGGAGAAGACAGAATTAGCAGATCTAAGGGAGAAATTGAAAACAGACTTTGGCACCACTCAGAAGCTTACAAACAGTCCTGGATACGGCAAATCTGTATCTGGACTAGACTAGTTACAGGAAAGGCAGGAAACAAGTGCAAATGTGGGCTTTTACATCAGAAAGTTGAAGAGATGGAAAAACTGTCCAAATGCATGGTTGTTTCTTAGTAAAATAATACTGTTGAGCTGGAAACATGGTCTACCTATCTTCTCTTTTGTGTACGTCAACATATTTACACCCTGTGCTACACACACAGTTGGCACATGTGTAATTTCTGCTATCATTACCATCCAAGGTTCTGACCTCCACACAATGCTGCTAAGCGTGCTTGCGGTTCTTAAGGTAAATTACATTAATTTTAACTTTTTATGCATTTTACCATGTTTGCGCTAAATTGCACACTGCACAAATTTTAAAGAAAAAAATTGAAGTTAAACAAATGTTAAATAATTACACAGCTCTGGATTTGAACTATGAAAGTAATGAAATTGCAAAACACAGTTGGAGTGTATTATCTTTCCTTGCCACAGACATAGCTTGGCAACAGCAATCAAATCATGTACACATTTCCTCTACAGTATTAACAGGGCATACTCTTGGACATTCTCAGTTGGTTGTATGTGTGTGGCTTACATATTTAGTGCAATGAGTGATCACACAGCCATTTATGAATATGATTGCACAAATGCAGCTCTGTCTTCTCTTACTATTGTGTTCATTCTCCCGGTATCTCTGCTGGATTTTCAGACATGCAGTCTATAGTGTATTTTCTATTATTTTCCTTTAAATGTGTGATAAAAATACATGACAGTGAACGACAATTTTCAGCAAAGACATGAGAGTTTTGTTATTATTGATGAATGTGTGGTGTTTTACTTCATTTAAAAACTTGCTGAAGTTATTTCCAGACTTTGTAAATGTATCCTGACTGACACGCCCACTGCAATGAAGACTGTCTGAATTGCTGTGTTTTTCTTCTCTTTTACACTAATCATTGACAGTTGCAAGCCATTAGCAACTAACAGTGGTGTAGAGCCTACACCATGTTTGCATCTGCTACACAAAGTAAAACATTTGATATTCAACAACTCCAGTGACTTCACACTTCATTTGCGTCTTCACAATGCTCAGAGGCCTGAGTCTACACTATAAAAAGGTAACTGTGTAGTTAAGGAACTTGAAGGTGAGCAGAGTTGTGTATTTGGACACAACAGAAGATTGGCATTCCTTTGAAGGTGATTTATCTGTAGAGAAGGCTTTTATATGCTAGTATTATTCAAGCACAGTACAAATTTTGTAAAATGTTACAAATATATTTGTATATCCAAAAGAAAATGGAAAGTTATCTATATGCACTTCTTACACTTCACTGTTGACATAGACATTTTTTGCAGACATTTACATTTCAGAAATAGATAGGTTATACTTCCAGCACAACTATTATTATTAAAATATGATTTTATAATATTCTATGTTATTGGAGAGAACTGTTATGCACGTGTCACTAGTGTTATGTTTCTGAGGTGGCATAGGGCAACCTCCACAGGAGGGATGGGCACAGTGAGAAGTGACTGGCATTCATTAACTGACTTTTCTGTTGTGAATGTGAACACATCCTGATAATTGTGTGGAAAGCATATATACATTTAATTCTATGGTATTTCTTGGATTGTACAAATCTTCATTGCTTGTTTTGGGAGTGGGGAAACACTACCATTCTGTGATCCAAGAAGAAAAGTATTTTTCAAGTGCTTTTTTGTTGAAAATGTTTCTGTGCATACCTTGCATCCCCCAGTAAATGGCCTTGTGTGATATCCCCCCTGGGAAACCTCTGGTACAGCTGTGATTTGTGCCAGACATGGGAGTCGTGCTAACTGCTAGGGTTACCAGCAGACACATTCAGGATGATTCCCTTGGTGTTACACACAACCTGGCAGTTAATGGAGTGGAAGCCCTTTCTGTTTATGTAGAGCCTTCCCTGTTCTTTGGGTGGTGCTTTGATCTCAATGTGTATGCAGTCTATTGCACCCAATACTTCAGGAAAGTGTGCTATAGGGTAGAAATCCTGCATGGTTCTAGCTCTGTCCTCGGGGTTATGGGGAAAATATATATAGCCACTGACATGTTGCAGCATAGCATTCAGGAATTGATGTAGGATACTGGATGCTGATGTTTGTGACACCCCCAGCATGTCCCCTGTTGGTCTCTGGAAGGTTCCTGTAGCTAAACATCTGAGTGCTACATATACCTTGGTCTCCACAGGTATTGGTTCTCCTCAGTTTGCCCTTGCTCTCAGTTGAGGGCGACAGAGGTTGCAGAGTTCCTAGAGTACATCTCTATCCACCCTGTAGCTGTCTATTACTTCCACCTCATGCAGACCATGATAAGTTAAAAAGGGTCTAAACCCCTTTTCCTTCTTGCCTGAGGTCTATCAGCAGCAGTAGCAACAACATAGACTTGAGCCTGTTGCACATACACATGCAGAACAGCAACAGCAGCCCTTAAAATTATTTTCCTTTAGTGTAGTTTCTGTGACTGTATTCCAGTATTCCAATAAGTTTTGGAATTTGAAAAAAAGGCTACAATAAGTGTAGACTATTGCTTTATAGATTGCTGAATAGCTGTACTATTTTGGATTGTCGATTAGATTACAATTCAGCTGCTTAATTGTAATTAGCATGCCACAATGTTTACCTTGTTTGTGGGGCTCCGCAGGATGTGTACAGCTGCTTAATGAATACAAATCAGTGCACTAATGTGTGTGTCGTGTTGTGATGTGCACACGGTTTTAGTGAGCCGTGTATAGCTATATTACAAATTAGAAGACATGGTATGTTAAGTTTTACAGTAACTAGTAGCAAGGTAAAAGGGTAAGGAAAAAAAAAACAGAGGGACAGGAAATGCAAAATGGTGAAAATTATCAGGCCCTGAATTTTATTTAACAAAGTCCTTGCACATGGAACCAAAAGACAAACTAGAAGGAATAAAACAAATGTTTCCTTCAAAATTATTAGGACTAAGTTTACCTTGTGAAGGAAGGCATATCAAGTGTTGGAACAGTTGAGGATTGATAATAAAAAGTACCTTATTATTTTTTTGACTTTTTATTTTATTACTCTTATCTCATTCCTTCCAGAGGAAATTTGAAAGCTTTGTACTCTAACTTCCAATGGTTACATACTGAGCCTTGAATAAAGTTATCTCCATAACAGTTTAAACAAATGCTCCACATCTGTAGAACTGTAAGTGTTACAAAAGAAATGTAAAGGGCAAGCGTTGGCACAAAGTAATCATTACAGCAGTCTTATTCATTAGATTATAGATGACTGTGGTGGTGGTGCTGCAGTGGCGTTGTCACCTCACAGTTAGACGTTGCATGTTCGATTCTCAGTTAGAGCGTCTTCTGTGTGTCGACATGCGTGAATGGTTGTGCGTTAGACCCGGCAAGCCAGCACATAAAAATCTACTGCCAATCATTAGAGAACCGGAGTTCCGCTGTGGTGACCCCTAACCGGGAAAAGCCGAAAGAAAGACAATAGGTCTTCAATTTCTAAGTCACAACAACATAGTAAAAATATTTTGTAAACAACATTTAGTATCTCAGTAACTATTCAAGCTATATATATTCAGTCAGCTGCATTTTGTTCATCCCCCTTTGTGTAAATATGAGTTCAAGTAGTTCTATCTTTATGGTATGCTTATTGAAATTTTTACAGAAATATGCAAATTATGACAAACTAAATAACTAGAAATGACTGTTTATATCTCTTTAGCTACATTACACAAAGATTTGGTGACAATGCAGTTGTGATGTCCATGTTGAGAGCTTTGGGGTGAAATCTTAAAATAACTTTGATACATAGTCTTCACTAAGATGATCCTAGAGAAATGCCTAGGGTGTCACTAGAGTTTAGTCACACAATCTGTTAAGTTCGACACATACCTAAATGATCGTTGAGATGGAATCAGATGTTCTGCAAACATTATGACTTGTTGCTATAATGAAAACTATAAATGTGTACAGTCTGATAAAATCCATGAATGTAGAAATTTGTGGTTACTCTCTCTCTCCTAAGATTTATTTATAGTCCTAATAGATTAGCTTTTCTGCTAGCTGCAGTCTCCCCCCTTTACTTGAGGGCTACAGAAGCTGTATCAGAAGCTAAATATGATAACTTATTAAAAAAAGGATTCATCAAATCCCACTCTGGTCCAAACTTTTGGCTAATACTGGCTACTAGGCTATTTAATGAAAAACAGACCCTTACAACACTGAAGCCATAGATAGTAGGAATATAATTATTTTACCAAACCGAGTAGAGGCCTTAGAGCTAATTAAGCTCACAGGTGACAGCCTAGCCCACTGTAACTGAGTGGATGGGTTCTCAGATCCCCATAGAATTAAAATAACTGTTTTTCTCCTAGGCAAAGATGGCATGATGATAAATCATCTTGAAACCCGACTAGCATTTATTTTAACAAATTAAAGCAAATATACTTTGCTAAGTTTCACTTTGCTGAATTTTACAAAACAGAAAGAAATAGACATAAAGGCCATAGTATTTTAAGATGTAAAAGTAAGTCTACTGAATTAATAACAGTTGAAAGTGATTTTATTTACCTTTCTATTTACAATTTAACCCACACTTCATGCAATCTGTCTTGTCTCTACTAGAATCTAGTCCACTCTCCCATCTCTCTTTCCCCAACAACAACACTCACAATACCCCTCTCTTTTCTTTCCACCAAATTTCTACCTCAACTATCAAAACTACTTTTAGATACTGAAAACCACTGTACCAGCTGCTGACAAACTCCCACTCGAATACCTTAAGTTAGCTGATGATGTCCTGGCATACCCCATCTCAATGCTCATAAATAGATCTGTCAGAGAAAACTATGTACCCACTATCTGGAAAATCACATATTATACCATTTCACACAGCTGGATCAGCCACAGACCTCTTTAGCTGCTGCCCCATTGCAATTATCTCCCCTTTGTCTGAAATCTTAGAAAGATACATACACTCTCAACTCCTAACCCAAGTCATAAACAACAAACTACTGTTCCCCACACAACATGGTTTTCAACCACAATCCAGCACAACAACAGTTCTGCTTAGTTTCTCAGAAACCATAAATATTAACAGAAACAATGGTAACCTAATATCCTCCTATTCCTGGATCTGTCCAAAGCATTTAACACAGTATTCACCAACTCTTAATCCATAAACTATCTTCCTTATCACTATTTCATTCAGCTCTTACTTGGTTCTGTAGCTCTCTCTCCAACAGACAACAAGCTGTAAAAGGGAATCAAGAATTAGCCTCTTTCCTACCTGTGTCCGTTGGTGTACCACAAGGATCAGTTCTAGGCCTAGTACTTTTCCATATTTTCACAACCTGCACAAAGCAAGCAAACCTGCCACCTTAGTACAATATGACAATGATGCCATCATCATCTGCTCAGCCTCAGTCCTTCCACTACTTCAGCAAATGAAGTCTCCTTCAGTTCCACAGAATTATGGAAACTAATGCCTCTTAAATGACACCACAAAAATTCACAGCACCAGGTGAAAAAATAAAAAAAACACTTGTTTATTAAAACAGTTGAGTGCTTTCGTTCAAGTAGAACTTCATCAGAACTAAATTAAACCTAAATTTTCTTGAATTTTATACTACTGCCAATTAAACTGAACCAATGAAAAAGTAACTAATTAAATTAACTAATTATTGTACTTAGTATTAAAGAACATGAACAGATAAAAGCATTCTACAAAGCATACAAAACATACAAAAATGTACTAAAATATAGTCACTTTCGTGAACATATAAAAATTAAAAATTTATCTAGCTTAATGGGCTTAATACAAAAAAGTCTTCATAAAATATGTGTTGGGTCTGGACTTAAACTCGCTCATTTATAACAAGTTAAAAGATGTATTTAAATGATACTTAAACAAATCAGGTTAGAAAGTTTGTAGTTATAATCTTACCGACCTCAATATTAAAACTGGAACTATGGAAAAGACATCACTTAAACCAGGACTTCTGTTGGCTTGTAAAAATAACTTCCAATACAGTTCCCGATACTCATGTAGGTCCTCCCACTGTCCACCTCTGGGATTTTTTTTGCACTTGTTCCAATACTGAAAATTTAAAGCTACTATTTCTGCATTCTATTGTGTGTTTCGTCAGGGAATTAGTTTCTATACCATGTGTAACATCATGTACATTTCTACATACACTTCTTTAGTGCCCTTTCCATTTTCCCCTATGTAAAAGGCACCACAATGGCATATACAAATATTTACAACTCCAAAAGAATTACAGTTATAGTAACTTTGTGGTTTAAGTTTCTTTCCATGACTAGTCAAATTTACAGTGTTCATATTACTAATGTAAGGACATTGCCTACAACTACCACATTTGTAAGTGCCCATTTTTATCTTACTTATTTCAAATTTATCATGTAGAATGTTGGATTCATGTCTTTTCTTTAGGAACACCCCCTCCTATAGGTGAACTTTAGGGCATTTTTAAAAATATCTAAGGTACCTGGCAATTATCTAAAAAGTTTCCAATATTTAATGATGATGCCTTTATTACAGGAATATTCCCTATTAAATTCCAAACACAGGCAGTACTGTAATTATTATTGTTTTGAATAGAGTTACCACCTACTTCTACCCATAAGATTGGCATAAACCTGTTACCACATCTCCCAATGACTTCTACGATAATATTGGATAAAAAATTGTTGGGATACTCCCTGTGTAGGAACACAGTCCTCAAATGTTCACATTCGTTCATAAAATCATTGTATGATGAAATCAAATGGGTTGCCCTTACTAGCTGACCCTTGACAATACTTTTATTTTGTGATAGAGGATGCCCATTAGTGAAGTGAAGAAAAGAGTTACAATAAGTAAGTTTCTGGTAGATTTTAGATAAATATATCTCCAAACGTCTATCTTTGAAAATTGTGACATCCAAACAATTAAATTCCTCTTCTGTTATGTGAGATGTAAATTTGAGGAAATCAGTAGTTGTAGATAGGTAATCAATAAAGTCTACTAATAATTCTTTTGTTCCTTATCCATATTATACAAATGTCATCAAAGATTCTAGAATAGTGCAGACAATGTTGGAAATACTGGCTACATAGCTTATAATATCTCATAGAGGCTTTAATAGTATTTGTTTTATCTCTGCCTTAGCTGTATTTGCCTTTGTGTTCATAGAATTATGGCTAAATGGTCATCAGCCAATCCTAAATGTCAAAAAACAAAATTAATACATTTCAGTCCAGATCCCTTTCAACAATCTGTACACCTTTTAATATTACTTCAGCAAACAATGCCGCCATAGAAACTGTAACAAATACCAAACTACTATGAGTCATAATAGACAATAACTTAAAATCTGACCTGCATACCACCCAGGCCATCAAGAAGACTCACAAAAAAGGGGCTTGCTCTATTAAAACAATCCCATCCTCACAGACTCATCAAGAAAATCTTTAGCATCATCCTACCTTTTCCCCTCCCTTCTCTGTGCATCACCCGTATTAACCAACATTCAAGCCATCCTACTAAATAAATTAGAGGCATGGTTTAAGAATATAGCCGAATCTCCAGCTAATTCATCCTACCATTCACACCACTGCTTAACAGTAATACATCCTACCGTACACATCACTACTTAACACTAATACATCCTACCATACCCACTATTGCTTAACACTAATACACACACCACTGCTTAACGCTAATGCATCCTACCATACACATCACTGTTTAACACTAATGCATCCTACCGTAACACCACTGCTTAATAGTTATACATCCTATCATTCACAGCACTGCTTAACACTAATACATCCTATCATATACACCACTGCTTAACACTAATACATCCTACTGTATACACCACTGCTTAACACTAATACATCCTACTGTACACACTAATACATCTTACCGCACCCACCACTGCTTAACACTAATACATCCACCACACACACCACTGCTTAACACTAATGCATCCTACAGTACACACCACTGTTTAATACTAATGCATCCTACTGTACCCACCACTGCATAACAGTTATACATCCTACTATACACACCACTGCTTAACAGTTATACATCCTACCGTACACACCACTGCTTAACACTAATACAGACAGCACTGCTTAACACTAACACATCCTACCGTACCCACCACCGCTTAACACTAATACATCAACAGCACACACCACTGCTTAACACTAATGCATCCACAGCACACACCACTGCTTAACACTAATGCATCCTATCGTACACACCACTGTTTAACACTAACGCATCCTACCGTACCCACCACTGCTTAACACTAATACAGACAGCACTGCTTAACACTAACA